>NC_087569.1:8278062-8525562 GCF_036250125.1 Pseudopipra pipra | reverse complement strand
ATCTGATGACTGAACAGAGCATCATTTAATTGAGTAAATATTTTTTTCCTTGTGCTTTCCAGCTGTCTTTTCCTGTAAGAGTGACCCCTGCCCAGCTCTGGCACTTGGGATGTCATTCCCTGTGCTCTGGGGGAATTGCTGGGCTGCAGGCTACTATATTCATATATACACATAAATATATAAAAATATACATGTACTATATATACTACATTGGGCCATACATGTATTTTCTTTCTCTCTCTGTATTTATTTATTAATTGATTAATTTATTTTTATATATACATTTATACACGTAGTGTATATATACTACATTGGGCCAAGCAGCCCCCAAAGTTCTAGTCTAAAACCATCTCCTGCTCCCCAAATCCTTGCCAGACCCCAAATTCAAAAGCTGCACCACCAGCATCAGCTTTTTTTTTTTTTTTAACCTTTTTATTTTCGGTTCTCGTTATAAATATTAACAAATCCGACAAAAAGTACACGGATAGGTAATACTGAAATACAAAAGTCTTTCAGGATGCAGGTAAGGACGGTTTCTGCAGCCTTCACATGGTAGCAAAACATTGGTATCAAACATTTCACGAGGCCTGGCATGACAACCACCAACTCTGCATGCAGCTGGGACGGACGGACGGACGGGGTGCCCGCTTAGAAAAGACTGGGATACAAAGTGAAGGAACCCACACACACATGTCCTACTCCACCTCAGGCATAAACCAGTTTCATAGCAAGATATGCCAGAAGGAATGATGGTGTGAAAGGAATTTTGCAAGAAAAAAGGGAGGCACAGCCAACCTGGTGCTCCTGGAGCTTTCCTGGAAGCTCAGACCCAAGCCAGGTTTTAAGGTGTTGGACCAGAAAGGATTACTGGGAACATCCGACTTGACACGCTGCCAGCATTCAAATAAAATCCATGCATATCTGTAGAATGCATTACAAATATTAAGTTATTAAAAAAAACCCAATGAACCTTGGTTTCTTTTATCCCCTCCCCCCCATATCAAACGAGGTGTAACATGATCATCACTTTGAAAAGTAAACGTAGCTTTCCAGAGATCCCACTGTTTTCCAAGAAAAAAAAGAAGTCAGCAACACGCTCATGTGCATGCACAGGGCTCGGAAGCTGAAGGTAATTGAGATCTGTGGGGAAAGAGCAGCTCTTCCTAACAAATGATGGTTTAAAGGCTTCAAAAATTTTGGGAAACGTGCAGCATTTCATAGAAAGTTTTAGCTCATCCTTCTGGATGTCCAGTGGGATGAGGATGCAGAGACAGGCCAAGGTGGATCACAGAGGATGAGATCTGGGATTATTATTATTATCATAATATTATTATATTATTACTGTGCCATACACAGAAGTTTGGTTTGGATGCTGTTTGAGGCAGAAAACGGGCCAACCTGGTAGCTGTGCCAGAGCCAAGCATCTCCACAAACAACATTCCAGCTCAGCCCCGAGGCTCTGCATCTTCACTGGGTTTTATTTAATGGCATGAATTGGAAAAGGATGAATAAGGGAGAAATGAGAGAAAAAATTTAGCCTGAAAAACTGGCTTTGCTGGAAAAATAGCTGTGCTGCTGCGTGGCTCTGGGCGGGAAGGCGTGGTTTCACCAGGAGAGTGGTGGCTGCGGATCCTGGGAAGCAGGAACAGCCAGGGGCTTCACCGAGCCTTTTTTTTTTGCCTCCAAAACGTGAAGCTGCCCGATCCCAAGAGGAAAACCGTGGTCTGCACAGCTGTGCTGACTTCACATGAGTTATCGGAGAGGACGAGCACAACACTCCTGGAAGAAAAGCAAACACTCTTTCCAGGTTACCAGGGACACAATCATTCCAACAGAGGAGATCTAAATGCGTAAAAGACTGTTTAGGCCCAAACCACAGAGACTTGACAAACCACCAGGGATATGGCACAGTTTTGCCTTGAGGAAACAGTTCCAGGTTTTAAGTGACGCCTTTTGCCGATGCTGGACACACGGACGCAGACGGACGCATTCATTGTTGCCACTTGAATTGCAAGGCAGCGAGAAGGTAACTCAGTACAGCCAGGATTGGGAGAGGAGCCAGACTGCAGAGCATGCAGGCGTGAGGTGTCCACGTGTGTGTGTGTGTGTGTGTGTGTGCACACGTGTGTGTGTGTGTGTGCACACGTGTGTGTGTGTGTGCACATATATGTGTGTGTGCACATATGTGTGTGTGCACGTGCAAGCCCGTGGGCCGGGCAGTGAGTGTGTCAGGGTGCAGGGAGGCAGTTTTGGGACGGGCTGGGCGGAGCAAAGTGCCGCCGCCTTCTCCCCTTGGCAGGGGTTTCCCCGCAGCCAGGCCGTGCCGGGGGGTGTCCCGCTCTCCCGGCTGCCCCGGTGCCGCGATCCCCCGTATCCGAAGCCGTAAAGGAGAGAAGTCCAAAGGCTGTGGCGGAGCTGTGGCCGCCCGGGAGCGGCCCCGTGGAGCTCAGTCGCTGAGGACGGCGCCCGGCAGCTCGTTCGTTAGCGTGTGCCAGCGCTCGATCTTCTTGTCCTTGTTCTTCAGGCAGTCGAACCAGTGCTTCAGCCGCTCGCCTTTGGCATTAATTCCTAACACCACTCCACCTTGGGAGAGAGACAGAGACGGGGAGAGGTGAGGCGGGAACGTCAGCCCTGCGAGGGATGCCGAGGGATGCCCAGGGGATGCTGGAGGATGCAGGATGGAGCCAGGGCATGCACCATCCTCACAGCATCCAGTGCCACGACCTGATGTGACACACAGGCAATTGTAGCCCATCTTCCCCGCCCCCCTCATGGCTGGGAGCTGGGGCCTGTCCCAGGCAGCTTGTTCCTGTGCCAAGGGCTCACTGCAGTCGCAGCAGCTGTCAGAGATACCGGGCACTTGTTAGTGATAAATCACAGAGACTAGGAGCAAAATCACAACAAGCCCAGATACCCAATAGAGATAAATGAAACCTCCCTGTTAAACCTGTTTTTTTGTTCAGAGGAAAAGATCTGAAAACAGAAGGGGAGAGGGAGATGTATCTTCTCCCTGCTTGGGTGCTCCTTACAAGGGGGATGTCCGTGTGGGAGAAGAGGCTCAGGTGCAGGAGAGGGATAAAAGCAGAACCAAAACCCAGCAAGAATGAATGTGGGGATGGAGAAGTGCAGAAGAGCAGCAGATGAAAAAGTAAGAGGCACAGATAGTGAAGATAAATAAAAAAGAGACCTTCTGGAGTGCCCCACTCACCTATGAAATCGTTTGACTTGCCGATATCATAGTCCCACACGGTGACTTCCAAGGTCTTTTTTGCCAGGTCGCCGTGCTTTATCTCATAGCAAAACTCCTGTGGGGGAGCAGAGACAGCTCAGGATGAAACAGGAGCTGGGGCTGCCCATCCTCCTCCTTGGGCTGCTGCCCTTTGCCACCCACAGGGAACCCAACCCCGATCCCCCACATAGTTACTAAGGTGTTGTTTTTATCTTTTAAGTCTGAACACTGAGAAAAGCCCCTCGTTGAGAACCACAACCACCCCAAACCCACCTCATTGAACTCAGGGTTCAGTGTTTTCTTCTTCACCGCCGTCTTGTGCTTTGATTTCTTGTCCTCATCTGGTTTCAAGTATCTGCAACGAGATTGAAGCAGCCCCATCACACGTGGGTGCTGAGGAGGGCAGGATGGGACCAGATCCCAGTGGAGGCAGGATGAGGTGGGCAACTGAGTCCTATGAACCCGTGGCTCTCCTTCCCCTGTCTTCCCCTGCTAAAATGTTGGGAATGCTGGGAGGAGGCAGCATTTCCTGACCTTAGCACAAGCAAGTTGCTGGCTGCAGAGAGCACTGATTATCCCATCTCCAGTCCCTAGGGGACACTGGCACTGCACACACGCTCCCAGCTCCCAAAACCAATCACTCCCAGCCCAGTCCCAGTCCAGACTTGGGACTCTGCTACCAGTCTGCTCATCTTGAGTCTCTCCAGGAGAGAGGAAGCACATGCAGTGTGGAAAAGGAAGCAGGAGTGAATGTGGCAACTGCAGCTTTAGGCACCTCTGTTCCCTGTGGATATTCTGCAGCGCAGCAGCAGGGCTGGAGAGCAAACAAGATTAAAGTGTCATCAGAGAGAGCACCTGAAATCTGGGCCAGAGCAGAGTCAACCCATTGTCGTTTTGTGCTGGTGCTGTGCCTTTAAATATCAGTTCTGCTTCCTTGTTACACTTTCCAGATCTTGCTCATAATTAAAAAATTAGGGCTTGTACTGAGAAGCATCACTTCTCTATCTGCTCTGATTCCAGCCCTGCTGATACAGTCTCCTGTGGATGGCACCTAAAATAAGTTGGGTTCAACAATGGGAATTGTGTTGCTCTTGGGCATTTAAAAAAGCAAGAGGGGATTTTTATACAAACACCTCCACCCCTAAAGAACAATTAAATAGGAAGGTCAAAGTGTCCTGCTGATGAATTCCATTACTGGTCTCCCAGGCGTGGTTTATCCCAGTAGTTCTGCCTTAAATGCTGTCCCTGGAAGTGCCCAAGTTTGCGGGAGTGCTGTGGGAACAGGGATGTGGGATGGGCACAGGGAGGGCTGCTGGTCCTTCCATTCCATGGCCACCCTTTCTTTGCAGAGAGTGAATGTGAAAAATACCATTCCCCCCCAAAAAACCAGCAGCAATCCAGGGCCTCACACCAGCCTGGTTCTGCATCAGCAAACCATCACCTCCCTCAGCATCTCTGGAAAGCCCCTGGGTGACACCAACTTCCCTGAATCACTTGGGTGAGGCTGAGTCAGCAGCCCATTACAGTCCTTTGAATGACTGTACTTCATATCGCTGATGTTTTTCAAAAGGAAGGTGCTCCCAGTCATTTACATCGGGAAGTGTCAGCAGGACCTGTGAACGTGCCCTCAGCTCTGTTAACAGGGCCCTGGAGCCACCGGAGCCCTGGGTTGCCATTAAAGTGCTGTCTGACCTAATTACACACACGTTGTAATTAGAGCTTTTCCCAAGTGCAGGGTGGTGGCTGGGAGCTGGGCTCTAGAGAGCTGGGCTGGGAATCTCTTCTCCCTTGGGACCTGGGGAAGTGGGTGATTACCTGCCCATCCCCTGGGCAGAAGAGGGGGATGCCTGTGCCCTAACCCATCAGCAAAACCCGACTGTACCTGTCTGCTTTGGGCCACTAACTCTGTCCCCAGGGCCACATCCCTGCCGCAGACCGTCTCCCAGGGCAGAGCTGAGCCTGGCAGTGAGCATCACAGCAGGGACAGCAGGATGCCCCGGCACAGGGCGGGCACAGCCACGCACCACCAGGCAGCTCCTGCACCCACCTTACCTGGGAGCTCTGCAAAACGACTGCCAGGGAACAACAACGCTCCGGGCAAACACCAGCTGCTGCCCTGGCGCCGTCATTTGCATCTCCTAATGAGATCTATTAATTCCCACTCCAGGGAGAGGCGGGAGGGGACAGCACAGCTCGTGGCCGTGCCTCACCTGGCGCGGGGCAGGACTCACGTTTTGACGTAGGGGTCGGAGTAGCCGTTGGCGTCCATGGCAGCCAGGTGGGCACAGCGGATGATGCCCACCAGGAGCGCCTGCTTCTGAGAGCTGTACTTGAGGGAGATGAGGATCCGGCCACGCTCCTCCAGCGACTTGTCCTCTGTTTTATCTATCTGCAGGAGGGAATGCACCCGGTCCGGGAGCTGTTCCGCGGCCAGACACCCACCTCCCCAGCGTGAGGGGTGCTCCCACAGTCCCACATGCAAGCTGCTACACGCACGGTCCCACGGTGGGGACGTGGCTTTGAGCCTCCCACTCACCGGCAGCTGCTTCTCCAGGCAGATGTTGAAGTTTTTGGTCTGGTTGGGCTTCAGTTTCTTCAGCGGGATCCGCGTCTCCCCAATGAACTCGTTGTGGCGGAACTTGTCCTCGTCACAGACCGAGATCCTGCAATGGAGGGTGAGCAGGGACGCTGGGGAAAGGGGAGGTGATGGCACAAGGGAAGGGGCTGCCCCACTGTACTGCAGGTCCCCTCAGAGAGGAGACAACTCAGGTCACTGTTCCCCAGCCCACTGACTGGGCACCTCCTCCTCAGGCAGCTGGAGGGCATTCAAGTGCTGCCACAGCCTGGCCAGGGCAGCTCCTGGTGTGAGTCAGTGTCTAACGCAGGTCCCAGTCCAGGCACTGCTGGAAAAGCAACCTCAAACATCCTAGTGGCTCTTCCACTAAAACATCAAAGTCATCGGTGACTAAAGTAAAACTACTGAGCTGCCACCAGCCCAGCTGCATTTTGCCTGGCCATGGAGACTCTTCCTCAAACCACCCTCAGACTGTGCAGCTGGGAGAGGTGTTGCTCCCACAGAGCTCCTTCCCTCCCACCCGAGGGGCTCAGCACTGCTCAGAGTGTGGCAGCTCTCAGGGTGACCCTGGCTGCCAGTTTGGGGCACGGGGTGGATCTGCCACCTCCTCTCCCACCATGCAGACGAGCACATGAAGGATTTACAGCCCCAGCACGTGGAAAGCACCACACCTGAGCCAGGAGCAGCTCTCCCAGCCCCGCTGGGGTCCTGGGATGCATCCCTGTGATGGCAGCTGAGGGCAGTGACAGTGGAGCTGAGCCAAGGCTGTTTTCCGTGAGAAAGCTATAAATGCCTTTCCCTGAGCTGGCAGCTAATGAGTCATTCCTCTGCTGCTTCCCAGCCCGCTCTGGGTGTGAGGAGAGACGACAGAAGAGCAAAGTAAAAGAGCAAAGGAGGCTCTGCTCACTGCTCCTGAAATCCCAGAGAGGGGCCAGGAGGGTGGTGGCTGCCTTGAGGGACCAGCTGTTCCCCAGCAGTGCTGTCTGGACACGGTGACAGGGAATGCCATCCCATCCCCCTCCAGAGGGAGCATCCAGCATCCCGCATCCTCATTGGAGCCACGCAGGGAGCGGCTGGGCTCCCTGCCCATAAAGGAAAGACATTTCCCTTCCCTTACATTCTCTGCTTTCTCCTTCTTTAAAAAATATTCCTACAGTGTCTTCCCATCCTTTCGCTACCTGCCTTTCTTCTCTTTCACCCACTCCTGTTGGTGTCCATTTCCCACGGGTGGCACCTCTGCCTCCAGGGACAGCACGGGAAGGGGGAAAAAGTAATTAAAGATAAATAGTGTGCTGTGATCCCACCTGAGAGTAACTAATTGCACCCCACACCTCTAGTCTGCTCAGTGCCTGGATGGCTTACCTGTGGATGGGTTGTCTATAGATGGTTTATCTGTGGAGAGTTTATGCATGGATGGTTTGTCCATGGGTGGTTTATCTGTGGATAGTTTAGTGGCTTATCTACAGGTAGTCTGACCACCCTCATGCTCACAAGTGAATAAAAAGGATGCAAGGAAGCCATGGGATGGCTCAGTGGCATGGCGCAAAGATCAGGGAGCAGCAGAGGAAAGGGATTTGGAAAAAAAAAACAATGGAAGCGGGAAGACATGGAATGCTGCTCTCCAGAAAACTGTAGCTGGATGCAGCGTTACTATAGATACCCACGAAAAAAACACCCCACTGCAACAGTAAAACCCTCAAAGAGGATCTCAAATGCAGGCACAATATTCCCTATTTTCTTCCCTCCTTTTGCTTTTCTTTTAAAGAACAAAACTGAAAAAGCAGCAGCAGCAGCAGCAGCTTTGGAGACAACACTTGCCAGGCGTGTGTCCATCTGGGCAAAGCTGGGGAGGGAAAGGGAGGGCAGGGATGTCAAGGCTGGGCTGGAGAGAAGGGGACAGGAGGGAACAGGGTGGGACAGGAGGGGACATGGCCTCACAGGGAGCTGACAGCCTTGGGAATGTTTGTACACCCGGCAATCGTGGAGCGGTGCTGGCTCCTGGGCACTCAGGGAGACAGGATTTGGGATGGTTTGCCCTCCTAAAAATGTGAGTAACAAGATCTTGTCCTGACAATGTCTAGGTACACCCCCGAAGCACAACAAGATCCTGCTTGCTGTGAAGCCCCAGGCACGTCCAGGATGGGCAGAAAACCAAGAAGGAAACGCATGGAAAACTTCCATGGTGGTGGCAGGGAGGGCATCTCCAGTGTCACACTGGGAGAGGCCCCAGAGCTCCACCAAGTCTCATTTCACTGCCCACAGGGACATGGGAAGCCCCTGTGTTTATGCAGAGCCGTGTCCCTTGGGAAGTAGTTTTTGGCACATCTGCAAGGCCTGGGAAGCGCTGCTGCCCCGAGCAGGACGACGGAGCCAGAGACACCACCAGCCTTCTCCCAGCCCTGTTTTCCCTCTGGTATCTCCAGCCACCTCTCAGGTGGGTCCGTACCTTTTGTGCCCATCTGTGTGTGATCCCCAGAGGGGTTCATGCCAGCCCTCCCAGTGCCACAGGCTCAGTCCCCAACCCCAAACCCTCTGCCTGGCTGCGGTTTATCCCCGCTGGGATGGTATTTTTAGCTCGGGCAGGCTGGCAGTGCCCTGGCCCATCGGTGAAGGCAGAAGCAGTGAGTCAGATGAGCAGGCAGCTCCAGCCCCAGCCCTCCCTTTGGAAAATGGCATAATGCAATTACACCAGCTTGAATTTTATTACGAGAAATCGATGTGATGGAATTTTTATGCCTTGGGTTAGAAAATCAGCTCCCTGACAAACAGCACGAGACGCCTCCAGCAGCCTCGTTCACCTGCCATCCAGAGCTTGTAACTCGAGCACCACCCATCCCTCATCTCTCCCTGTGAATCCCAATCCCTCCAGCTCAGCGTTTGGTCTGATATCTTCACTGTGGGGTCCTGATCTTTAAGTTAAGGGCTGTGAAAACCACTTTGGAAGAAAACTAAGCAGCAAATGAACAACCAATGCTCATTAAACTTATTCTGCCTCCTACTCAGCCCGGGCTCCTGGGTTACAGCCCTGACTCACCGCGCAGCTCCAGCAGCCCTGCTCCGCTGACTCACGGCTTCTGCTCTCACACACGTTCCTCCGGCCTCCTTCCCAGCATGGAAAGGGGAAATGGGGGTCAACAAAGACCCTTTTCCACAACACACACACACAATAGGCAGGAGAGCCTGAGGATGCATCCTCCATGCCCAAGATCCCTTTTGGTCCCTATAGCAACTCGGCTCTCAGTGAGGAGCGAACGTGCAGGTGATGCCGGCTGGGCTTAAGGACAGGCAACACCAGGCAAGGAGGGAAAACAGCAAAAGTCTGCATCTGGGAACTGTCCAGCTGTCCGAAAAGCAGAAGGAGGATTCGGTTCTGGGCTCCATCACAAAAAGCCTCAAAGTGTGAGCACAGAAACCACAGAGAAGTGAGATACAATTACAGGGGCACCTGCAGTTCTGAGCAAACCCCATTCAGCACTTCCAGAGCAAAGCAATTTAGGACCCCAAACCTCCAAGCGTCTTCACTACACCTATTAGTCCTGATCAAATACTATTTTCTGAATAATATATTTAATGAGTCATGATGTTTGTCAAACACATGATTAAACAAAGAATTCCTGGCATTTGTGGGCTAGCTGAGTATCATATGAATAATGCATCACTTTGCCAATACATCTGGATATGAATAATTGTATCCAATATCTGGCCAGCTCTGATATTTATTATGAATGCAATTTATTTATTGCATATTACATGTATTATTTAAATGTAGGTGATTGTATTCTGCCTATTCCAATTTCCCCTGCAGCATTTCTCTGCCTCCCCCTGACACGCACCTTGGCTTCCCACCACTGGACAGAGCTTCCAAACTGCTGCCACACGGTCATGCTTGGAGCCCAGATGAGAGTGGGGACTGTGGGGTGAGATTTTCCCTCTCAGTGCTGCCAGGGAACCTGCCCCCCAGCCCATCCATCTGTGCACTCGGAGTCCAGCACCTTCCACACGGCTGTGAACTTGCTTTCTCCCAGGCTGGTGGGTGGTTTCATCCCTGTTAAGCCTTGGGCTAGACTCAGGGATATTTAATTCAATGAATGGATGAGACCTTTTGAGATCCTCCCACCTGCTGTGCTTCACGAAATCCAAAGTATCTGGTGTTATTTGAGGGGGTTGATTCATTAACAAAATCCCGCTTGCCAGCGCAATCAGCTGGGCTGCCTTCACCTCTCCTTCGCCCGGGGGGTGGCCCTGCTTGGGGAAGTGAACCCTGGTGGCTCCTGGGGTCTGTCACTGCAAAGCCACTTGACCAGTTTGGACAATGGGTACAGCTGGGGGGCTCAGGAAAGAGGGGATCCATCACCCAGCTCTCCAGGATGTCCCTGCTCCGGCTGCTCCAACAAATGCCACTCGTCCCCTTGAAGAGAGCTGCAGGCTCTGGCAGAGTGCCCCACTCCAGCACCACCCCACCAATCCATGCTGGACACGTCCCTTCCAGGAGCCTGGGTGGGCAGGAAAGATTTCTGGGTGCTTTTCCAGCTCTCCAGGCAGCGGGGAGGCGAAGGCTGGCGGCAGCTTTGATCTCCGCCGTTATTTTCACATTAAAGAGACTTTGCAATCGAGTTCCCTGCCCCTCCCTGGATCTCAGCACCAGGGAGGCTCCCGGGGAACGGTCACCGCCCAGACCGAGGGGAGCATCACTCATGCTCTTTCAAGTACCACCAGCTGCCTGGCAGGAGCCTCGACTGATTAGCACAGGGAAAAACAGCATCTTCTCCGCTTTGAAGTTGGCTTTTCCTGACGGAGAAGGAGATATTTTGATGAGATGATGGATGGGCGAAGCAAAGCACCAACGATAGGACAACGGGAGATGCTTTCTGTGGGAAGTGGCACTGGGAGAGTGAGAGGCCATTGCCACTGGTGTCATGGAGAAGAGAAGAGAAACAGCTCAAGCCACAAGGAAATACTCAAAGATTGTCAGTTTAGATTGGATATTAGGAAGAAATTCTTCCCTGTGAGGGTGGTGAGGCCCTGGCACAGGTTGCCCAGACAAGCTGTGGCTGCCCCATCCCTGAAAGTGTCCAAAGCCAGGTTGGATGGGGCTTGGAGCAACCTGGGATAGTAGAAGGTGGAATGAGATGAGCTTTAAAGTCCCTTCCAGTGCAAACCATTCTGAGATTCTGTAATTCAGCTGATATCTAAATGAGGAGGTTCAAGTTCTCAGCATCATTCTACTCAAAGAACCATCCAGGTGTTTGAAGAGAAGCAAATCCAAGCAAGATATTAAAATAAAAGACTGGGTGTTTTTTTACCTTGTGTCTGGTGTGCAAGAAGTCTCATCTCATCTAAAACTGACTCAGGGTAAATAAAATCTCCTCTGCCAATATCTTCAACTGCGAAGATGGATAAAAGAGAAAAGGGGGCTGGGGAATTGCTCTTAAGAAAAATGAAGAGCTCTTGAATTTTAGGGTCTGGGTTCTCCACACAAGATAAGAGATGAGGCCATGGTGCTCAGAAGTTTTGTTTTAGCAGAAGAATTCTTTGGGCCATAGGTTTCCCTCAGCTCCCTGGAAAGGAGCCTTTGGAACTGCCTTGGGTTAATTTGCCATTAACCAACCTAGTCAGGAATCCCCCTGTGAAGCTCCACAGCACCCAGGCTGGCAGGCAGGAATGGGATGTGCTAACACTGGATTTCTATGGGGAGGAGGGCAAATCCAGCTCTGCACATCCCCCCAGCCACTGGACACCTCACACCTCCCTGCTGCCTCCAGGATCACAGCCCTTTCCCAGGGAGAAGCAGCTCCCAGGGCCCTGAAAAGGTGGGGGTCGAGTCCTCCTGCTCCCTGTTGCCTTCCAGCAAACAACTCAGCCGAGCATCTCCCTACAAACTGATTTCCACGCTTGAGGAGGCTGAAAACTTCAAAGCCTGGAGTGAAAAAATACCCACCAATAATAATAACAAACCAGAGGCTTTCCAGCCCCATCAGCCTGCAGCACTTCCAGCATGACTAATGTTTTCCAAGTGAAATAATAATCCATGGCACTGAATTTCCCATCTCTGTGCACATCGCAGACAACAGGTGGGCTCTGCTCCGGTTCACCTCTGAGCAGGACCTCTAATAAGGCAGCTTTGTGCTCCTGTCATGGGGAAAATCACAAACTCCCAGGGCACCTGCAAATGAGGAGGGTGAGATTCCAGCCACGGAGCTGGCAAAGCCCTGAGTCCTTGGAGCAGGAGGCAAAATCCTCCTTTGTTTGACAGCAGATCTTACAGCAAATCCTGCAGCGCAGTCCCAGATCAGTGCAGTGATGGAGCAGCTGAGGATGCCCAGCACCCCCCCCTGAGCAGGATCTGTCCTCAGGATCTGGGTCACTCCCTGCCCTCACCCAGGTGGGACAGAGGCCAAGACATAAAAATCTTTGCATTCACAGGCGTCTGCTCCCTGCAGAGCATCACTTCCAACCTCACCCCATCCCACCACTCCACCCCTGCCCACCTCCAGCCCCACACAACCTCTCCCAGCCCCTGGGAGATGCTGAATGCACAGAGACTGAACCAAACCAACAGAATATAAATCACAGAATAAATACAAACACTTTTTGTTTAGTTTGACAATAATTCACAGATGCCTCCAGCTTTCTTCCAAAAAGCTCAGCCTCGAAAGGGCCCTAGAACTTCCCTGGGGAGATTTTCTCAGCAAGACAAGACCACAAAGCCTTAACATGTGCCCGCGAGAGCTGGGCACAAAGAGGTTAAACCCAAACACCACCACTTCCTCTGCAGGCAGGAGCCAGCCAGTGAGTTATGAAGTTAATGACAAAGCAGGAACATGCCCCTCACTGGTTATTCCAGCCCAAGCTGCCTGTAAATCACGCGTCGGTCACCGAGGGGGTGACGGATTGTGCAGAGCACACGCACAGGCTTTGGCTTTGGTGGGTGAGAACTCTGCTTGGCTCTGCCATGAGCAGCACCAGGACTCTCCTGTGGGGCAGGGCTGTGTCCCCCCAGCACTGGGCTCAGCACCCCCTCACCCCCCAGGTCCTACCGCAGGGTCTTGCGGATCATGTCCTCGTCGGTGATGCCGTAGTAGGTGAGTGTCTCGTTCCAGGTGGGGTTCAAAGTGTTGCGCAGCGTTTTGGTTCTCAGCTTATTCGCCTGGAAGAGCAAAGGAGGTTGTGGTCAGTGGGAATCAGACCCAGGAGGTCATTTGGGCGGGGAGTGGGGAGAAAAGGAAGCCCAGTTTGGAGATGAAGGGGCAACGGGTGCTGGTGCCCTTCTGCCCGAACACTGTAACCTGGCCAGTCCTCCATAACCTGGCCCAAGTCCACCCCAACTGCAGCAATAACCAGAGGGGCAGAGACACAGCAACTCGCTGATTTGCCAAGCAATCCAACCCCACATCCCACATCCTGGAAACAGCCAGCAAAATGGGAACCTTGGCAGAGCACGGAGCAGGGACGCGGATTTCATTTATGCAGTAGAAGAAAGCGAGAGAGAGGGGAAAGAAAAAAAGCCTTTTCAGGTTCATTAAAAAATACCAATTTGCTGTTCTGGCTGTTTGTTTGCATTCCCACTCCCAGCACAGCTCCCAATCCTGCCTGACTCAAAATAACTTCCTTGATACGCGTTTTGTCAGCACCAGCAACTCCTTCCAGCGCCGCAGCTCTGCAGAGTGGGAGGACAGGGACAGCAGGGCTTGTGTTCCTGGCATTGGTGGGGCATCCTGGCACACACCCACTCCCCAGCCCAGGAGACATTAATCTCCTTACTCCCTGAGATCCCTGTTTCTGTTGGGGCAGGGGGAGAGCAGGAGCAAAGGTCTGAGGCTGCAGATGGGGCTTCCTCACCAGCCCCCAGCCTGGCACAGCCTGGCAGAGCAGCAATTTTCCCTCTAATTAGGTGTCAGACAGCTCAATCCTTGAATCAGCTGCTGCTGGGCATAAGGAACTCTCAGGACATCAACACCTCATCTCGTGGGTCTTTATGGGAAGCTGCTACATTCCCCACCTGGGGTTCACCAGCCCTGAGCTGAATGTGAGCGGGATGCAAAGCCCGGGGTGAAGAAGGAAATTCGTTCGAGGGGGGTCACTTTGTTGTCATGTCCTTCCCAAACCAAAAGCACCCCAACCACACAACCTCTTCCAGATCAGCTGGAGGTGGCCACCAGTTGGAGCTGCCAGTGCAGCAGAACTATCGAGGGATGGCTCACTCCCAGTGTGTTGTGCAAAGCAGCTGCTTGCTCTGGGTTTGATCCCTCAGAGATAGAGAACGCCTCTGGAGTTTGTGCTGTGCTCTCACTTGCATTTCCAAAGCCATTTCTGCCTCTGAAACCAACCCATGCCCTGTCCAGTGCTGTGGAGCTGCAAAACACCCAGTGCCAGGTTAGAAGGAGGATACCCCTGGAGCAAGGCCGGATGTTCCACGAGCTGAGCGGGATGCAGGGCCAGGGGCTCAATTAGGAGCAGCATCTAAAGCCCTGCAATGTCAATGGCTTTTCTATCACTCAGGCAGGAGCTGGTTTGCAGGAGGAGAAGCTGCCAGCCTGGCTGTGCACGGGCACCAGCCTTGCTGAGTCCATCCCCACGTGCCCAACGACAGAGTGATGCAAACTGAAGGGGACTGCAGGCAGGTGCTCTCATTTATGGCCTCCTGTCACCTTTGATTTAATACCTTGTTTGCCTTAAATCTTTCCTGACTTTGTAAAGTTGCTTCAATCGAGGCACTTTATTGTACCAGGTTCCATCTCACATCTATTTTACCTCATTTCTCGGTGATATCGTGGCCACCATGCCAGGCTCCAGCCCAAGCAGCAGGATACATATCAGACAGGGACTCTAAAGCCTGCTGAAGGGTGACAAGGACAGCAGGGCACCCACTGCCTGCTCAGACCTGTGGGTAACACATCCTGGGGCTGGGGCTCTGGGGGTCAGGAGGGAAAGTGGGTTTAGCCACAGGGGTGACATGATGGGCATCACCCAGCAGCTAACGCTGCCCTGGGCAAGAGACATGAATTAGATCAGAGGAGCTGAGCTCTGGGAATGCCTTTTTCTCCCATCTGGAATGACTCAGTAGTCAGTAACCAGCTCACGTGGAGGGTTTAACAGGGAATGAATTCCAGCTCTGCATGGGGAATGAATTCCAGCCCTGCTTCCCACAGCTCTGCCACAGGAAGACTGGGACAGGAACACCCGAGGAACTCAGGGACAGTCCTGCTGCTGGAACACCTGTACAGGAACATCCAGCCCAGGACACACCCGTGATCCCCCCAGACCTGCTCACCTCTCCCAGGGCAGATCTGGACGGTGCTGTTTGGAATGTGGGGGCAAGGAGAGGGTCCCCCCATGGCCGCTCCAGGCTTGTGGAGTCTGCAGCTCCTGCACTACCCTCAGCTCAGCGCTCCCCTCCTGCCTCTCCACTCTCCACCACCTCCAGCAGAAATGCTAATCAATGCATTTGCAAAACATGGAAATGACAGATAATATCGCTGATGAAAGCGCTCCCAGCTCTCCTAATTCCAGCGGAACTTGAAATGTGGTTAAAAACTCCCTCTACCGCCCTGAACATTATGAATTAATTCAACTGAACCGTAACAAGTAAATATACCTCCCCAAAAAAGGTCTTTCCTTTTGTGTAGAGTAGGAGTTCAATTAATATTCATAACACACACGTTTAGCATTTAAATTCCACATCCCCATCAGTTACACCAAGCTCTCACTACACATCAATATCTTTAATTACTCTTCTCTCCAGCAAGCGCTGAACCTAAGGAGATGGAAATATTTCCCTTATGATTTATACTCTGTTTTATTATGATCTGAGGGGTTTAAAATGTAAAAGAAACAGGACAAAAAAAAATAAAAATTAAAAGGGTCTGGTTTGTTTATAGCTTCAGATTGTTTCACTCAGTGCTTCCCAGGGGCTCCTGGAGAGCAGCATTTGCATTCCCTGCTCCCAAGATGAGGAGTCAGGGATGGCACCTGACTCCCAGGCAGTGGTTTCCCAGAAAGGTATTTTCTACTCCATGAGGATGGATTTAGCCCCAGTTCTTACCTCCTGCTCTCTCTAAGGACTTTTTACTCAAGAGATGGGCAGGAGGCTCGAGGCTTGGCTGCAGCAGCCCCTGGGTGAGGAGCTTCTCCCTGGGGAACCTCCTGGGTCTAATTTCCAAGGAAAAGGCACAGCCCCAGGAAGAGAATTGAAAAGGTGTCTCACCTTACTGGCTCCGGGAAGCAAGTGCAACTTGACGTACGGATCAGCCAACCCATTATGGTCCATCGGCTTCAGGCCCTGGAGAGGGAACAGCAAAAAGCAGGAGTCAGGATAACAGCAGGATGCTGGGCAGGAAGGGTGGCTTCACTGAGCCCATCCACCAATGCCTGTTTCCCTGGGATATGGCTGGTCCAGGGAGTAATTGCATTTCCTCAGGACTGGGGATGGAGGGGAGCGTGGCTGCTGCAGGATCCAGGCCGGGCAGCAAATCCACACACGCTCAGCATTCCAACGCCATCTGTGGAGCCAAGGAGGGGCTGTGGGAAGTGGGAAGCTCCTCACCTGCACTTGGCATCGGCCACCAGGCACCACTCTGCTCTCCCAGCAGCCTGACTCTGCCATCCTCATCACAATTAATTTGGGGGTTAAGCAAATCAGCACAGTGACTTCTGAGGTTTGAAATTACAGGGTTTTGTCATTTAATAATTGCTTATGAGCAAACACACACCTCTGCTGTTGTGGTGCTACTTCTAATCGCTCCCAGAGGGTGTGATAGCACCTACCTACTCTGTGTTATTAAGGCACAGCTGAAGGAAGAACTGCTTCAGGCCAGTGGGAGGCTGGTGCCAGCTGAATGCTGTGGTGTTTGCAAGGAAATCTGGGGGCACCAGAGCACAGACACAAGGAAATGCTCGCTGCAGCCATTCCTGATGGATTTTACACAACACCCTCACAGCTCTTAAAGGATGACGTGGATCACGTCTGTTATAGCAGTGCTCTGGAGCTGATCCTGCTTTGGGAAGAGGGAGGACACAAGCTGTGCCTCTGTGCCTCTTCTAAACAACCTGAAAATTATCCAAGGGCGATGCACAAACCCAGCCCAAAGCCATAACTGCACAGACTGCATGGAAACAGACTCCACAGGGCAAGGAAGCAACTCAGGAGCATGAAAAATGGAGCCTAATTTTCACCAGTCCTAAGCAGAAATGAGAATGGCTCCATCGTGGAAGTCCTTGGATTGTTTCCAGCCTGGCTGTGGGATCCCTGCAGGAGTTATTGCTGGGCTGGCTGAAGGCAATTCTGTGCCTGGATCAGAGGAGGGTTTCTCTGCAGAAGTATCCATCCAACCCTGACTCCTAACTGGGCATGGAGATCAGGCTGGGTGATGCTAAAGACTTTTCACACCCTTTTTGTGATAAGGAGAGTACTCACTGTCTGGATAATGAGTCTGTGCAGCTGCCAGGGATCCACCTGGCAGGAAAGCATTTGTATGGACTGCTGCTGGAACGGCTGTGTGCAGTGGAAATCTAATCATTAAGGCCTGGATTTGGGCAAATCAATGAGGGAAATCGCTTCCATATTTCACATGTATGGAAGAACTCACCCAGCCTGACCCACACAGCCACAGCAGCTTCTTGAGATGCCCTGTTCCACCCCCCTCCCCAAGCTGCATAACCTGGCCAAAGGTGCAGGATGTTCCTGACCTTGGGAATGTCTCTGATTTGGAGCAAAGCTTCTGCTTCAGAGACAAGGGCTCTGCTTCAGAGACAGGCAAGCTGCCCTGGGGCAAGGGAGGCCAAATGGTGCTCAGGAAAGAGGATTTTGCTTCTAAAGCAGAGCCAAAAGGATAAAAATACCAGCAGCGAATGGAGGTGAAATGTCCCTGCTTTAACTGCAGCCTGTGGGTGATGTCCCTGCCCCAGCAGATACTGGGAGGAAGGTGGTGGTATTGGCTGTGGCTCCATGGGCAGATAGGGCAGGAATGGGCTGGATTGTCCCCAGACTCCAGAAGGGATCATCTACACAGTCCACTCACAGAGACCCAGGCTCTCTCCAGCCTCCCCAGTCAGAGGTGCCCACCTGCCCAGTGCTGCACAGCAAATGAAATCAGAAACAAGCAAGCAGATTCCCATGAAAATGGATGGAGAAAGACAGGCAGCTCTGTAATTCACCCATCAATTCAGCTCAATTAAATTACCTTCTGAGGAGGCTATTAAAGGTTTTTTTAATAGATGTGCTATGGAAGATGGAGTGACAGGAGCCTGGAAAATAGCTCCTAATGTCACGTCTACCTCCCTCCCATGTCACTTGATACGTGTGTAGCACACAACTGAATTTAACAGGGCTCTGCCCTGCAAAGCTGCTCCCGTGGGAGCTCATCCCTCCCACAGGGACAACCCACAGGGTGATCAGTACCTGTGTGGAGGGATTGCCAACCTAAAGCTGCTCCGAGAGAGCTGAGAGGCAGAGAAGAGCAACAAGGCTCATATATGGAAGCAGAGCCTCCCCCTGGATCCATCCAGGGCACCTCCCTGGCTCCAGCCAATCCTGCTGCTGGGACTGATTTATGGTGCTGTGCATCGTGGCACAGGCGATGGAGAGGAGACTGAGTTTCATCTTTTCCCTTCCTCTGCCCAACCCCAAAATCTCTGCTGCAATCCTAGGGAGACCTCCAGCTCCCTGCATCCCAGCCTCTGCCAGCTGCTCTCCGTGCCAGTGACATTTAGCTAATCAATAGGATTTAATTACAAGTTGGGCTAATCGGGCTGCCGATTAACGCCACGCTGGCGGCACGCAGCAATCACAGGAGATGGATTCATTCCATCATTCACCCCACAACGAGCTGCCTACCCGCTGAGCAGTATCCCTGCTGCCCAAAAACCAGCCTGGATACCTCCCAGGCCAAGGCATCTCATTCCGAAACGGGGCAAACTGTGCATCCCCCCTCAGCAGCCCAGAGGAGACACACAGCTTCAGGAATTTCCCTGCAGTGATAAATATTTATGACTCAATCCATAAGTAATGCTCAGTGCATTACTGCTGAGACCTCCAGCACTCGCTTCTGTTGGGAGGGAGGGAGCTTCCAAATGCTCGGCAGGGTGGAAACTCCCGGGTGTTTTCTGGCCAGCGGTGCAGGGAGAGCAGCCCAAGGATGCTCCCACGGGCAGCAGCTGCCTGGCATGGCCTGCCTGGGGCCAGGAGCTCCTTCACCACTGCCATACACCCCCTTGAGGCTTATCCTGGGCATCTGCCTCCTGATAGCAGGAGACCAATGAAGCTACAGGGTAGCACAGCCCATCGTGTCTGTGCTGCCACACACCTTTACAGATCCCATAGGTCCTATGATTCTGTGATCCCCCTATAGCAGGTTATCCTCTTGCTCCATGGAGCAGGTCGGCCTTTGTAGGACTGAGCAGCCTGAGTGCCTGCACATTCACTGAACCCTTCTCCACCCCATTTTCTAGGAGGGGGTGATGCCCAGAGCATCCCAGCCCTTTCCCACACATGGCAGTACAGATCAGCACAACCCCAGGGGAGTACACAGGGTCTGTGCAGGGCAGGAGGTGAGTGGGGAGAGCCCTCCTGCCAGCTGGGCACATGGCTGTTCCCACAGTCCAGGAGTGAGCCCCCATAATGCCCTGATTTATTCTCCTATTGATCCCAGCTGAGCTGCAAGGTGTCTGAGTTCAGCCGTGCCTGAAGTGTGACAGGCAGAGTATGGCAGGGCTACTGCCAGCACTGAGAGCCAATAGTGTGAGGTGGTCACACTGCCTGATCCTACCTGATCCCACCTTATCCTACCTGATCCTGTGCCCCTGTCAGCACAGGGTCCAGAGGGTGGCACAGAGGCTGCCTGGAAACTGCCAGCATCTCACAGATCCTGCTGTGAACCTACACCAAGAAACATCTCAGATGTCCCCAGGCACAGCACCAGGGTAAATTCCCACATGGAGTGACTATCCCAGCCTCGTGCAGAGTACAGCAGCTGATGGTTGCAGAGCAGGAAACTGGTGGTGGAGCACAACAGGCTGGATTGAATCTGCTGCCAGTGCCTCCAAGAGCCTGCTCCCCTCTCCCTGCTCCCCAGGAACCGATAACGGGACTCGTGAGGGACATCAGCAGATAGAAAAGTGCTGGAGACTAAAATACATGGAGAGAAGCAAAGAGATCTAAAGGGAGAGAGAGGGGTTGTTTGGGGTTATCGGAGAGAAAGAAAAACATGTCTCACATGGCTGAAATAGTCCAGGTTTTAAGGGCTGCTGGCAGCAGCTGAGGCTCCAGGAGCTGCAGGAGTTGGATATATCCTGAGGGCACCTTCCCCAGAGGGCCGAGACAGGTACCCAGGACACCCAGCCCAGGTGCAAGGGCAATGCACGTCCCAGCACTGCTGGGGCTCGTGTGTGCAGCCCTGGCACTCGCCCATCTCCTCCTCTACAGCACTACTTGTAACATCTACACAGCCGGCGCCGGCTCCCACCGACGGCAGCCGGGGCCCGGCCCTTACCTTTCTGTAGTCAAGTTTTGGCAGCTTTCCCCAGGCGAGAGATGAAATGAGAGCGAGCAGATGGCAATGTAAATAAAAGAGAAAAATGGGAGAATGAGAGCAGAATGGAAATGAACAGGACTCGAGTGCTTGAATGTCAGGGTGGCGAGGAGGGCTCTGCCCACCCCGTGGCCAGGGGAGGTGCAGGGGTACCCCCAGTCCTGTGGGGTGGAATCAGCCACCACTATTCCTGACAGAGCCAGGTGGGCACGGCAGGGCTCTCCTTTGCCAGCCCTGCCCTTGCTCTTGCTGATGTGAAATCTATCACTTGCCGCTCACAGGTCTCCTTCCTCCCACTCCAAACACAATTAGAAATCTCCTCCTTGGCACCGCTCCCGAGTGCACCAAGGGAAGCCTGACCCGGAGGCTGCCGGAGAATTCACAGGCAACAGGGAGGGAAACAAACCCCACTGTCTGCCCCAGCCCTGCCCCAGCAGTCCTGCCCAGGAGCTGCAGGTGCTGCACTTGCCCCCAGCCAGGAGCAGCTCTAGAGCTGCCAGGGCAGATGTTTCCATGCTCATCCCCAAAGCCAAGCTTTGGTGCTGGAGTCTTGGAGAACCCTGGGTGGGGATGTGCATTCTCAGCACCCAGGACCAGCACCCAGCGCAGCAGGTGCCAGGGTGGGGGCTGCAAACATGCATCCTATGAAGGCAAATAGCATGGCCTGATCCTCTGGGGCTCAGGTCACAGCCCGTTCTCCTGACTGCTGTAAAAACTCTCCACACCTTCCCAAGATCTGCAGGGATTTAGGTCTTCTCCTCCCAACCCACCACTGCCATGGTGACCTGGTACCCTCACTGCTCTGGTCCTCATGCTGGTGAAGCAGAGAGGAATCCAGCAGCACCCACGGGCCTGGAGGCAGAATCAGGACCTCAGTTATCTGTTTCTGCTCCAAAATGTGCAAAAAGCCCCTAATTGCTTCAATCACGCAGACGGCAAAGGCGCTGAGGCGCAGCACTTTGTGGCCGTGATTAGCAGCATTTAAAAGAGCCATTTATAAACTGACAGCCGGTCACAGCCGTCAAGTAAATAACAACATCGGGAGGGGCTGCTCTAAAAAGCATCAATAGCTGCAGCGATCTCGTCAAAGGGGAAGAGCAGCCGTCTCTGTACTGCCGGAAACGCCCTGAAAGGCAGGGCTGGAGGGGAAGGAGAGGGCAGAGGCACTGGGTGTTGGGATAGAAGTGGAGCTGGCAAAGGAATAGCTGCTTCACAGACACTGCCACATTTGCAGCTTTTGGCACTTTTGGCACAGCTGCAGCACCTGGGTGGCCCCATAAGGCAGGACAAAGTTTCCCACCTCCAGGCACAGTCAGTCCTCCCCGTTCCCACGCCCTGAGCCATACCTTGGCTTTATTGATGGTGCAGTGGAGAGCGTTGTTCTCTTGATCGTAGAGCAAGCTGAAATCCAGTGTCCCCAGCGTGGCTGCGAAGAAGAGAAGATTCTGTTAGCCGGTGTGGCCCAGCCAACGCTGCCTTTTCTCCCTCTGAGCGCAAAAGGAGTGCATGAAGATGCTACAGAAATGGCTGCAAACATTGTAAAACATAAGCATCCTCATGTGAGCCCTTGTTTCCAGCTGGTGGCCATCCCTATGTTGGTTGGTGGGGCTGGCACAGTCCTGGGAGAGGACTGAGTGGGATCAGTGGATGCAGCTCGCCCAGCTTTGCCTCTGGGGGCTTTCACGTGGGTCACTCCCCAATCCCACAGCAGCCCCATTGCAGCCAGCAGCTTCCTGTCCCTCAGGAGCTGAAAGCTCTTCTCTGGGAAGATCCAGGCATGGCTGGGACACAGAAGAGACCCACTGTTGGCACATCCCCCCTGCTCCAGCACCGCTGGCATTCCCAGAACATGTATTTGTACACTGACACCTTCAAAGAAATGAGCCACCAATGGGATCCCTTCTCAGCTCCAATCTGGCTGCAAACTGTAAATTAAACCCAGGGAGGGATGGAAACACTTTTATGGTTAAAATGAAAAACACCAACAGCTTTTAATCGGAGCAGTGTTCCGTTACATCCACAACCCAGGAACAGCAGCACGGGGCATCTCCTGGGATGGGACACAGGGACAGGGCAGGAGACTGGAACAAAACCAGGAGAGCCTCAGCAGCAAAAGTACATTTGATTTAAGAAATTCTTTCCCTTTGAATGATCTGAGCAAGTCGTGCTAATCCAAAGCAGAGAAAAAGCTTTAAAAAGACAAGCTCTCCAAAAACATGGCTTAACCTTCTCCAAGGCTCCCAGACCTTATTTGCACGCCAAAGCCTGGACATGGAGCAGCATCTTCACTGGCTCAGCTTCACCTGCCACCAGCCTTGAACTTCCAGGGTGGCTCTGGACCCAGCAACCCCCACTTTTCCATGCCCACCTTCCCAAAAGGGGTCTGCCTGAGCGCTGCCCTGCCACCAAACAGCATCCCACCACTGTTTCCAAGGTAACTGCACCTTCCCGCCGCATTCAGAGCATGAAAAAAAAATCCAAAATAAAAACCAGAACAGTTTTGCTTAATATCAAAGCAGGGTTTGCTGCCAGGCGGGGGGGGGGGGGTGTGTGTGAAAGTTGGACAAACTTTATGGCAGGAAATAAGGTCCTTTTTCCCCCCCCCAGCACTGACAGCAGCAAGGCACCCACGGAGGAGGCAGATATTCAGGGGACCGAAACGTTCCTGCTGCAATTTCACAGTGATCTCCCAGCCCAAAGGCAAATGAGCTACAGATTTGCCTGCTAGCAAAAGAAAAATCATTGCTCCAGAGCAAATATCTTGAGTTCAAAACAGAATAAACACCCAAAGAGATTTTCTGCCAGAATAATGTACCCCCCTCGCTCTGGAGCAATTTCATGGCACATTAGCTGCTGGTCTGGGTAAGTCACAAATCAGCGGGGGTTTACCTGCCAGGGGAAGATGGAAGCCATACAGGGTGAGGCCAAACCTGCTGCAAATTCTGAGTCATCTCTGGGTTCGGCCCAAACGGGCATTTCCAGAGCAATTCCCACCCGAAACCGCTCCTCATCCCACAGGGAGGAAGGCGCAGCAGTCCCCGGATGTCCCTGCCTGCGCTTAGAAACAGGGAGCTCACGGATGGCAGTGGGTGAAGTGTGAGGCTCCACAGCACAAGGGTGAAAGCCAAGTCAGCAAAACTTCACAAAATCTGCATTTTTCACTCAAGAGCGGAAGATGAAGCCTCCGGTTTCGGAGCCTCATCATTTCCACCTGCCCTTTAATCAGCGCTTCCTGCCAGCCCCACCGCTCGGCCCTCCCGGGTTCAAGCTGTTATTTTATTTTTATCACAGGAGGGGGCCCGCGGCTCAGCCTGCTGGATTTGGCAATTTATAAAACAAATTAAAAGCCTGGCACGAAAACAGACTTTGGCCAGGAAATACTGACAAAGCCCCAGCCTGCCCCAGGGGCGAGGGCAGCAGGGGGGCCCCGCTCCTGCAAGACAGGCAAAGCCTAAAATCACTATAACAAGCAGCAGGTGCTTGTTTTGCAGGTGGGGACTCAGGTCCTGCTCCCAGTGCTGGGAGTCCGTAAGCAAACCTTGAGCAGTTCCCATTCCTCTTGGAGCTGCCAAAAGCTGGGAGGGCATGGATAGGGGTGCACAGTTCCCCCAGCCCTGCCAGGCTCCAGCCCCAGCTCTCCTCCAGTTCTGAAGGGGTTTTCCTCTACATAGGCTTTTTTTTCTTGTTGGTGGTGATCTTGATAACCAAGGAAAGATCTGCCTTTAGCAGAGGGATGTGGAAACACCAGCAGAACATGAGCTAATTGCTTAAAAACATGGCTGTGTGGAGATGACAAAAGGGGTCAGGCAAACTCAGAGTTTGACAGCCAACGTGCTGCTGTGGAGCCAAGGGTAGTGCTGCCACCAGAGCCAGGACCCAGAGGATGCCCAGGACACGCTGGACACATCCAGGACACGGCCACAGCCCTGCAACCTCTGTTACCTTCTGAGGAGGCACATCCAGGCAATGGATCCAGCACAGCAGTGAAGGCAGAGACAAAGGCTGGTGCTCAAGCTGCTCAGGGGCTGAGGAGGTGGCAGGAGACCTCCAGCTGCACCAGGGGTGGGAGCCACCTCTGCACCCCACAGCAGCTCCCTGTAAACTCCCACAGGACCACAACCCTGCACTCCTGGAGCGGGCAGCACGCTGAGCCAGCGGCCAGGCAAGCCAACACCACCACACCAGCATCAGTCACCGCTCCCAACCCTCCTGCAAACCTCTGGCAGCACATCCAGCCCTGGCTGTGGGAGTTCTGCCTCCCCAGCTGGCAGGATTGGGCCCAAAACCTTGGCAATGCAGCTGAATCCCCCTCTTTTGATTGCTTTCCCCCTCCCACGAGAGATGCAACTCGATTGTGCTCTTAATTAAGGGAGCAAGTACCCAAAAAAGAAAAGGGCGGCAACTAGACTCAAAGCGCTGTTACCAGGATTATTTAACTCGACTGGGCTATTCTAAACACTGCCCTCTAATCACACAGGCTGCAAATAAAAAATATAAATAAATGTCTTTGTCAGGCACTACAAAGGCAGCTTGGTGCTCTCCAGACAGCAGGCAGGATGTATCATTATTATTACAATTATTCTGCTCCAATGATAAAATAACCATTAGGAAAGCTGAACTCATTAGGAGGTTCTGACCCTTTCTCCTCTCCAAGAATTGGGAGAGATTGATGGGAAGACGCTGGCCAGGGCCTGGCGTTTAACACAGGCTCTAAAAAGAAAAATAAATCTGACTTGCGCGGGAACGCGGCCTCCTCTCCCACTGACCTTTGGGCGTTTTGATTAATTCAGTGGGCCACAAAACTACCAGAGGGCAGCAGAACCAGCAGATGTGTCCGCGGGCTCCGCCGGGGGACGCGGCGAGCGCAGTGTCCCGGCACGGCCGCAGCAGCAGCACTGCCCTGGCCGGCGGAGTCGGCAGAAATTGTTTATTGCTGACATTTCCCATCAGCGCCCAGGGTGACGGGGAGGCTGGAGGAGCTTCTATTTATACCTGCGGGATGAAAGGCAAAACGCGGTGATAAATCCCTGCTCCGCTCCCTTCCCCAGCCCCCCCCCGTCTTTGCAGGCGCCGTTGCCCTCGCCTGGTCCACGCCGGGATCCGCCCCCTCTGCAGCCTGGGATGCTCCAAGGAGAAGAGTTTCTCAGCCCAAGGGATGGTCAAGACATGGAAGAGACCCTGAGACTTGCAGAACAGACCTGTGAGCTTCAGCAAAGCCCGTGGAGGTGCGAAGTGATGACGGAGCGCACTCCTTACCTTCCCAAGTCAGGGAAGCTTTCACAGCAGAGCTCCACACTAAGAGAAATTGAGGTGTGCACACAAAAAACCCACTATAGAACTAATTAAAAAGAAGTCCAAAAGCTTTAAGTCCCTCTGCTTATCAGCATTGCTGCTCCCAAGATAATCTGCTCATGGATTTTGTGCCAGGGAGATCAGAGTGGAGCAGTAAAAAGACTGCTGGGGATTGTCTGGATTAGCTCTCCCTTACAGAAAGCATAGGTTCAGTAACCTTCAGACTGGGTATTTTTTAATGCACTATAAAAGATAGGTCCCTATTCTTCCATTGCTTTAATTTACCCCTGCAATAGAGATAATTTTAAAGGTCCTGAAAGGCAGTAAGTAATTCTGTGCACTTACAGCCCCATGTAAAATGTTGGTAAATGACTCCTCAGGAGGAACAGAAATTATCTCCTGCCATTTCCAAGCAGGACTGCTGAAGAGCATTTTGGTGGGTGGCTCTGTGTGCTCCTGCCTCCTTGAGAATGACAGTGCCTTGACCTGGTCCAAAGGCTCACGATGGGGCAGTGCAGGCAGACAGTGCTGGGGCAGCTTGAGGATTGACTCCCTGAGCCCCTAAAACCCTCCAGGGCTATCCCTGGAAAACAGCACCATCAGATCCTGCAGCTGAGGCTGAGCTCATCCAGCATCCACAGCATTCCTGGTCCATGCACAGACCTGCTTGGGATGCTGCTTGTGACTTACGTGCCTTGGTAGAGTCAGGGATGGATCCCACAAGGTGCTCAGCTGAGGAGCTGCAGGCTGCAAACCCCCAGGTCTGATGGCAGCACTGACCTCTGGCATGATCCTCCAGCCACGGGATTCAGCATCAGCCAGGGAAGGTGGTGAAAGCAGGTGAAAATGGGACACTTCTGAAAGTTCTGCCAGGGGCTATTCCATGAAAATGCATCCTGTGGGAGGTTTTGGGACATGCCCCAGGGACAGCACAGCATGTTGGGACTCAGACATTCCTGTGAGTCCTGGACCACGAGGTGCCAACTGGCTGCATCATAGAACTGTGATCTGCTGCTGCAGGCAAGGCAGGACATCCTCACTCCTACAGAAAAACCCAGCAGGGACCAGACCCAGCACACAGGCAGGAGACTTTCCTTCCTTGGGAGATCTACAGATGTGGCTGAATTCAATAGGATCAGGAATGAGAACAAAGCACAACTTTCCTTTCTTGCAACTGCTCCCTGCCTGACCGTGGGTTTTTCACTTAAAATCTACAGCAATTAATATTTCTTCATTTTGGAGACACAGCACCAGCCCCTGGTAAGCTCTGGAGCAGGGAGCTGCTTCCTCGCGAGGTTGGTTGATGGATGCTCATCAGCTCTTCTGTCTTCTCCAGGAGGAGTGTTCAGAGGAACACTTATCTGCTCAGAACAGTTCAGAGATGCAATTATGTTTTACAGCACTAAATGGTCCCTGATGTCAGCAGCAATTAGACTTTCAGCAATTTCAATTTAGAGATGGCCTTCAAAATCTCTCCCTCTCTCTTCCTTTAATGAAATACAGTCTTGCAATTAACAACCCCCCAAAATTGCCTTCACTGTTAAATACAAAGATGAAAGATCTGGGAACCCCCTTGAGCTCCAGCATGGTGGAGTAAGGGGTGTCAGTTCCCTTTTCCAGCTGGGGACTGTGTCTCCTCCTGCACCCTGGAACCACAGAAGGTGAAGGGCTGGGCAGGCTGGTGGGGAGGAGGCAGCGGGAGGGCCCCTCATTAACCAGCAGCCGTGTGGCTCCTTCATTAGTGGAGGTGCCGGAGGCCATGGCCCATATGCTGCTTCCATTGCTGCTGCAGGAGGGATGCCCACACAGACCCTGCTCACCCTCGTGTGCCAGCCTCACCAGGTGCCCTGTGTTCCTCTTCAGCACTTCAGGGTGTCCCTGCCCGTGGTCACTCCTTGGGAACAGGCATCTCCGGGGGCTGAAGGCTCGTTGGGGGATCAGGAACACACGATGTGCAGCCTCCACCTGAACCACTGAAGGGGGGGCCAGCAGGAAAGCGTGAGAGCTCGCCCCACACCAGCACCTTCCCTATACCCACCTATCCCGCAGGAAACCAGACAGGAGCTAATCCAGAGTCACCCCAGTTAACATCCCATGTTTCCCTTGGGAAGGCTAGAAGCTCCCCAATGCCCTCAGACCTCAGTTCCACACTGCCCAGTACCCACACACGTTCCTTTGGCACAGGCAGCTCAGGTTGTGGTCTGGTGGGCAAAGCCACGCTCCAGGCTCTGCCGAAATCAGCGGTGGTTTGTTTAGTTTCCTGAGTAAAAAAAAATTACTTCTTTTGGCCTTCTCTGGATTGAAAAGACGATTCAAAGCTTATAAATAGCAGTGGCAGCATATGCTAAGGAGCCGCGTTTCAGAAGTAAATATCCTCCCCGTTCCAGTGCACATTTCCCCTCGCCGTCTCCTCTCCCTCCCCCTGTCTGGCCAAAAGCACTGCCAGGTGACTTGCAAGCCCTGCACCCCTTAAGACGTTCCTCTTTACGTCTTTGAGCAGCCAGTAATTAATATCTCCATGACGGCTTTGCCTGCCTAATTATCTTCTTTGCTCAAAATAAGAGTCTTCCTAAATAACTTGCGTGGCGCTGCTCTCAGCAGGCGTCACGAGCCGCCGCCACCAGGACTGGCCTCTCAGCTGTACTTTGGAGAAGTCGTTTCCATGCTGCTGCAGCTCCGGAGCCTGCTCACGAGCCTGCTCCTCCGTGAATAACAACTGGGAATGCCATGGAACTGGCTGGGTTTGGGCATATATGAACAGCCCTGGAGCGCTGGCAGGAACAGTGTGGGGCAGCTCTTCCAGCTCCCACTGCAGCTCCCTGCCCTCAGGCTGTGTTCCCACTGGAAAATCCAGAGCCAAACGCATACGGAGGAGGGAGAAAATTCCAGTGTGACCACAGCCTCTTTCCAAAGCCAAACAGCAGCTCAGGGGAACGGGGCATTTCTGCAAGGGCTGGAAACTTGCTTGCCTGTTACAGGAGGATGGCTGCTCCCTCCAGCGCTGTCCCCCGTGACAGAAGCCCCAGCAGTGCTCCCTCACAGGGACGGCGTCTCCACCTCTGTGCTGCTCATGCAGGGATTTGAGAGACCTTTAAAAACCCGTCAGGTACAAATTCCCACTGGTGCTGTGGAGGGGGAAGTGTGGGCAGTGAAGGGGCAGCAATTTGGGTGAAATCGGGGAAGATGGGAGGCGAGAGCCAGCTCCTCGCAGGTGGCACATTGCCATCTAGCTGGCATTTGCTTATTTTCCTTGCAAACCAAGTTTCCCTGGCAGTGTGCTGCCCGAATGGGTGGGAAGCATCTCTGGTGGTTGGGGACCCCAGGGGCCAGTACTGCTGCTGTCACCGGGCACCAGCCAGGGGAACCAGAGACGAGGTGACAGCCAAGTGTCCCGAGGCACCAGGAGTGAATCCCCCCCTTCCCAGCCCCAAATCCTGGCTGGTCCTCTCAGCTCACAGCAGATGCTAATTCTGGTCCAACAGCGCCAAATCACCTTTCTCACCAAATACACACTTCCCACCTCTCCTGTCTCATTCCACCTCCTCAGCAGCTCCACTGGGGACAAACCCACTGCAGGAAGAGAGTCCTGTACAGCCTGAGCTCTGGTCCCAGAGCATCCCTGCAGACGGAGGATGGAGGAGGCGCAGGGCAGCGATGAGTCCTTCTCCCAGGGTCTCCTAAGGGTCCTGGGATGGCAGCAGGTGCCCACCACAACCCTGCAAATCCTCAAGCAGCACTGTTGGCAGGTCTGATGGGAAGAGCTGGCTCCATGCAGTTCTCAGTAGTCCCAGAGCCAGCCCAGATGTCTCCACTCATTATCTGCTGTGTTTGTTCCCTGGCCCTGCCTGCTCCCTGCCACTCACTGCATTCAACAGGCTGGTTGAAAGGTGTCCCAGAGCCATCAGCCTGAGCCTCTGCATCAGCCTCCCATGAACTAGTACCATCTGTCTTCCTGCCTCAGCCGGGTCCCTGCCCATCTCTGGAGCAATCCTACCTGCCTCTTGCAGCCTGGGGATTCGTAATTTTCCAAAGCTCCAACACCATGCACGCACACACATCTGCCCCCCAACATGTCCCTGCTCCCTGCAGATGCCAAACCCCTGGGTCAGGCCACCCCGCTTGGATGGGAGCTGACACTGATGCTTCTCCCAGGGCTGCGCTGCTCTGGGGCTGCCCCATCCAGAAGAAGGCAGCTCTGTAGGCACTCCAAGAATTGCTGATGGCATCTGGAGCACAACTCAGCAAAGGATTAAGGAATGGGGTGCAGGGTACCAGCCCAGGTGAGCTGCAGCAGGGCCAGGCAGAACCTACCCTACTCTCTCCCCGCAGCCCTGCTGGGGTGCTGAAGGTTTTGCAGGGATGGCAGCTCCGGTCCAGCCCCTGCCGATGCCGCCCTGCACGGCAGCGGTGACAGAGCAACCCATCCGTGGCACCTAACAGGCTGCTGCTGCTGCAAACCCAGAAACCAGCCCAGAGCAGCAACTCCAGGCAGGAACGAGCCTGGGGAAACCCAGACAAATGCTGCATTTCTCCAGGCAGGGGCAGCTCTCCTCCTCCCATTCACCCAGCCAGCAGCAACATCGCTTGGTGTTGGAGGAGGGAAACCCGCAGGCAGGTGGGACAATTGGGAAGGAGCTCTCCTCCTCCTCCAGATGGACCCTGCCATGGCAAAATCCCTCTCCCTGCACCTCTCTGGGGCTGAGCTGGGAGTATCTGTGGGGAGTGAGGCAAGATGTGCCACTGCCCAGCAACACCTTGATTTGTGGGTGCTGCACCCAGATCCGACACCACCATCCCCTGAGACCTCAGTCACCTCCCTGAACCCTGTGTGACACGCAAGGGGACTGGCACCACCTAAACCCCAGTGCTGCCCTGATGTACAGGCAGACACAGGTTCTCCAGGGGAAATTTAGTGCAGGTGACTAATGCAGCAGCCCTGAATCACCCTCCAGGGATGTGGGGGAGCCGAACAACACTCCCCAGCATAGATGATGGCTCGAGTCAGGCTGCATGAATCCCCTCCCAGTCCCCAGCTGGGAAATTGGGACAAGGAGCTCTTGTCTGGCTTTACAACTTGGCTGCTAAACATGGGGGAGTGACAGTCTCATCCTGCACATCTATGCCAACCAGTGTCCTGAGGGTGGCTGGGACCACCCTGTGCTGTCCCCAGAGATGTGACACCAGCAGTCCCACCTCCCCACTCTGCTCCTGGCACTGATGTGCTTTCACCAGCCGAAAACCCACCACATCTGGCAAAAGAGCCTCAGCAGTTTGCCTGACACCTGTTACGCTGCAACAAACACTCTTCCTAACACCAGCCGGGGTGAGAGAAACACCCGCCCGCCCCCGGCACGAAGCCGAGCCTCTTCCAGCCAGCACTGCCGGCGGAAAAATGCAGAATGCAGCACCCTGGGCTATTTCCATGCGAGTCACCTGGAGAAAACACCACACTCTGGGGCCCCGAGTGCTTCGGCTCCCACACACACCCCTGGCCCTGCAGCCCAGTTGCTCCCATTTCTACTGCCACAGTGAGCAAAGACGATCTAATAATTAGAGCAGCAAATAACACCCAAATCCGGTTAAAGTCACCGTTAACTGCCCGGCTCGGACAAACGCGGCTTAGCAGAGATGTTCTCCCCGGGAGTGCCGAGGCTCTTGCCTCTCCAGAGAGCATGACCCTGACACCGGCATGGGGAGAAAGGGAGCATCAGTCTGGGGCTGGCACACAATTCCCAGCCTCTCCTGGGGCTGTAGCTGGTGGTCAGCAGGCAGAGGGGGGCACAGGGATGGCTGTGCCACCCTGCAGCAGCACAGCCCTCCTTGGGGTCATGCTGCGGGGTCTGGCACAGATGACAGCAGCCCAGGCCAGCCCAGAGCCCGGCAGCGAGGCCGAGGCAGGGCTGTGACATTCTGCACAGGAAAAAGCCACCGCCTGCCCGGCGCTGGGCCGTAAACAGCTCAGCCTCTCCTTCCCCCAGGACGAGCACGCAGCACTGCTCAGCAGCACCCACTCCCTTCCTCGGCACCTCCCGGCTTCAAACTTTGTGCTCAGCCCCTGGCAGGATCTGGCCCCTGAAGGTTGGGCTGAATCGAGCCCTTGGGTTTTATCCGACTCCAAGGGAAATCGCATTATCCCAGTCACCGTGGCTGGCAGAGCCAGGCAGCAGCTGCCTTGCAGCCTGCAAGCTCCACCGCGCCGGGTGGGAAGGACGTTTTGGGTGGGGAGGGGTTAACCCTTGCTGCAAGCACCTGCATCTACCAGAACCAAACCCTTCTGTTCCAAAGCCCCCACTGGTCTCGTGCAGGGCTCTGCCTGCAGCTGGAGGGCGAGGAATGGAGGAATGACATGTCAGAGTTTGCCGAGGGAGAGGGCAGAGATCTCCAGGGTGGATGTCATTCCAAACAAATCTCCCCGATGTGGAGCCGGGCGATGCTGGAGTGTATCGCCAGCTCATCAGCAGGGTGGCTGGAGCAGCCTGCACCACCGAGGTGGATTAGCCGAAGGGTCTGAGCCCAGCTGGCAGCCTTCAGAGGCACGGAGCCGAGCAGGGACGAGGCAGAGAAGTGCACCAACCACAACAGCAAAACACAGCAACTGGTGGCTCTTGGGAGACTTCCCTAGTTTGGGTTCAGCGGCCAGCCTGGCTGCAGCAGGGACACTCCCAGGGCCCCCTTCCACCCCGAAACAGTGCCGTAACAGCCCTCCCAGCTAAAGCTGGGGACTTCTCACTGCTGCAGTGTGATCCCAGGGATGGGCAGCATAGCTGGCAGCCGGGAAGGGCACGCGACTCAGGCACCAAGATGGGGAACCAGCCCTAAGACCCACCCTTGCCCTCAGCACCCAGCAAACTCCCATGGAAACTTAGGAACTTACTGCAGTCGTCGGACTCGTAGCCCTCGGGGTCCACCACCTCCTCGGGCGCTTGGCTCTTGGCCGGCTGCTCGGCGGGCGTCGTGCCATACGCTCCAAAAAGCTGGTCCACGTCCTCATCATCTTCCCGGGGTCCCTCGGCGGGGCTCACGGAGGGCTGGCTGACCGCGGGGCGCAGGGCACTGCTGCGGCCGACGGCGGCGGGGAGCCCGCGGGGGAAGCGGGGGAAGTAGTCGGAGATCTGCTTGATGGGTTTGATGGGGCCGGGGCAGACGTCAATAGCCATGTGCTCCTGGATACTTATGGTCATTTTCTCTCCTTTTCGGAGTGTCATGCATGCGGCTGTCGGTGCCAAGCCCCTCCGGAGAAGCCCGGACCGTGCGTGGGGGAGCCGTGAAGTTTCTGCCGGGGGCCGCGGAGGCGGGTGAGGAGGGAGGCTCCGGTGGGCACCTTACGTGGTTCTCGCGCCCTGAGCCCCAGACACCGCACACATGCTGCTGCCGCCTGCCCTGGCGCTCGCACAGCCCCTGATCCTGCCAGCGCTGCCTGTGAATAAATGAGCGAGACACAGAGACGGATAAGAGGCAGGGGGTGGGCTCTCGGGTGATGTCACCAGCTAGCAACAAAGCGGTACCCAGCAGCGGAGGAATGAGGGCTGTGGCCGGCCTGCCGCCCCGGCCGCACGGCCACCGGCGTGGGCAGCCGGCCCCCCGCCCCTTCCCCGGCACAGCCCCGGGGGCAGCCAAGCAGAAGCTGGGGTGATGGGGTGTGGGGAGGTGGGCTTCGACCCATCTGCCTGCCCAAGCAGGGCTGGTCCCTGCCAGACCCCTCCGGGGGGGTAGAGGTCACCACGCACTGTCAGGAGCCATCGCCCTGTTGGGTCGCATCCCGGCGTGCTGCGGACAGGGACGCAGGGCTGCCCCGGGCCCAGGGATGGTGGCGGTCCCCAGGGATGGTGGCAGCCCACGGGGACCACGGCAGCCCCCGTGCCCTCCCGGCTCACCGCGGACTGTGCCAGGGAGGTGCTGTGCCGCATCCTCAGCAGGGGCAGGGGTCACACCCTGCCCACTCCCCACGGCCCGCAGGGGCAGGGACAGCCCGGACTCGCAGCCCTGCTGCCGTAGCTGCCCCCAGCCCACAGCAACGCCCCCTCCAGAGCTCAGCACCGGCCAGGGGGGCTGGGTGAGCCGCCCCCAGCCCCTAGGGCTGGGACTGAAGCAACACATGGCTCCTGCTCACAGCCCGGGCGGCACAGCCTCGCCCTGCCAGCGTGCGGCTGTGGCCTGGAGCGATGCAGCAGGTAGAGCATCGCAGAGGAGCGAGTGAAGGGCTGGGCCAGGGCTCCCTGCCAGTGTGGCCATGCTCAGCACCCCTCCAGTAACCTTCCCAGGCAGGGCCAGGGCCCCATCACTAGCCAGGACAGGGACAGGCTCCCTGCAGCCTGCTGCAGGCTCCCTGGAAAATGCTGAGCTGTGGTTTGCTCAGGTAGGTTGGTCTCAAACTGCTGTTTTTACTAATCTCTCCTGTGTTCAAATCAATAAATCTGTGGTTCCACAAGCTACTGGAAGTGGACTTTTGAGCAAGGAGTGCCAGAAGAGAAACGCTGTGAGAACTTGGTGCAAAATGCTGCCCAGTAAACTCATCCTGCCCAGAAAAATGTGTCTAAAATATTTTAGAGAGGCAGCTCCCAAGTGTAGCTGGCTGAGGAGTGGGAGGTCTGGCATGAGGCTGGGACACATAGTGTGCTATGGTCACCCAGTACCATGTCCAGCTGCTCACAGCTGGTACCTCCAGGTAACCTGACAGGACACAGATCCCTTCTCAATGCACACAGAGCTGCAGTCTCCTGGAGGCTGGCACACGGGTGTCTATTAAAAACAAAGCTCTGTTCCTCAGAGGATTTTCCCCAAATCCCAGGAAAATGACACCCAACCTTTTTGCCTAATGCGGAGTTCAATTTTCCTTCAGATTTCGGTAAATGTTAATGCACGTCCCTGACTCATAACACACTGACACTAGGCAAACCTAATTTACTCTCACCGGGAAGCAAATGTTTCTCTCCTGAAGCATCCAAACTTGTCATTGCTCTGTACCCAGACCTGACGAACATGGATGCTCTAATGACCTGGGAAAGCAGGACACTGCTCACCACTCCTTCCTCTCCCTGCCATGTTTTCACTCCGAGGTAGCTCCCGCCTGTTGTGCAGGGGTGATCGGTGTAGCAGATCCAGCCTGAGACAGTTTAGCCCCCTTCCCACATCCAGCGACTCCCAGGACATTAATTCAGATGGAAATGCCACCTGCTTTGCGTGTCAAGGCTGAAAATATCGCAGGTGGATTGATGATAGGTGGGAATGTCATGGAAAACACAAAGAGGTGCCTCTGGCTTTGGAGCAGCCTGGGTGCAGCATCCAGATGTGGTGTGGACTCGGAACAAAGCAAAAATTGGGCCCGATGCCCAGAAAAAAAGCAGCAATTTCCACTAAGAAAAGAGCAAACAAATAAATAAATAAAATTAAGTTACGTATGAGGGCCTAATGTCGTTATTACCATTACAAAAGCGTCGTCATTTCAAATGTTTCCTCAAAGAGCACAATACCAATATAGAGAAGGATTGTTTTATAGGTCAGAAAATCAAGTCTCTGGGAATTAAGGTGAAACTCTGAGCTCTTCTTCCTCCTGCACCGACAGCCCACAGCCAGGACCAGGTTGCCCAGCAGCACCAACCGAGAGGTGCCCAGCTCACCCAGGGATGCAGAAGAGCGACAAGGGGACCAGATGAAGGGCAAAGCAAAGGCAGAACCGAAGCAGACAAAGCTCCCTGAATCAGGGCAGGAGTGGCCCCCAAGGGAGACCCTGTCCCCAGCCTTATAGACTGAAGGAAACAAACCCAAGATTTACTGCTAACAGCCCAGACGGGACTTTCTAGTCCCTGACTGATCCCAAGCCTACTGAAAGCAGCTGAAGCCTTTCCTTAGCTTTTAATGAGTCCCAAAGCAGCTTGGTTTTGATAAACTACTCTTTTTTACCTTCTCATACTGCTTGAGTGTTTCCTTCTGGGCAGCACAGCCCCATATTTTCCAAGGGTTCCCCAAATGTGGTCGGGGGCTGGCTGCACAGCCAGGCACCACGTCCTGCCACACATGACAACATGGAAGGTAAAAGGGACAAAAATAGAGAGTTGGGCTGGGAGACAAAAGCAGGGCTTGGAGACACAAAGCCAGTTTCCAGGTAAAGCTTTTAATTCCCACCGTCTGTCTAATGCCCTGGAATGTGACTTGATTTGATCCCCAGCTCTGCCAGGGCGGTTCTGAGCTGCTGCAGTGCCCACGCTCGTGGCCTTTGCTGCCCCGAAAAGGAGGATGTGGATTCCTCACCAGTCCCCCAGGAGGGAAGAGAGAGACTTTAAACATTACAGTGCCAATTTCTGCAGCTGGACCCACAGCTCTGCCTGTCAGGGAGCAAAGCCAAGGGACACCTATCCCTGCATGAAGGGGGGACATCCTCCAGAGAAGGTGGAGGTGGCCATCAGAGAGATGGCATCAAAGCAGGATGATAGAGAAGAGCACATTGTCCCTGCCAAAAGCTGTTTTTCCCTCCCAGTGATGCCTGAAAGTTGTGACAAGATCCTGAGCTCAGCACAAGTGACATTGCACTTGGCATGTAGGAACCATCACTCCAGCTCCATCCCAGGCTCAGAAAAGCATCCTGACCTGGGACAGCCCAGAGTTTAATTTCAATGTTGTCCTGAACAGGGGCACAAGCAGAGGCTTAAGCACATCCAGACAAAGCCTGTGCAGAGCCAGGCCACAATGTGGCTTCCTCCTGTGAGCAGGGATCTGCCCTGCAAACAGGAGGAATATTAGGAATATTCCTACAGCCCACAAAACAGCAACACACCGATTAAACATGCATCCAAAAACACAGGCTGTCCCCAGGACACACTTCAACCAATTTTCTTTCAAATGCTTAAGCATCAAATTCTGCTGTTCCAGGTTTAAATCAATAAGAACAGGGGCTGATTCCAGTTTGATCAATTCCTTTCCAAATGACAAGTACAGCAGCAGGACGGCACATCCCATCACTTACCAGAGATTCAGTGAGTGACCCACCAGTTCTTTATTTAATACTTTGTCAACTCAGACCCAAGGGATCTCACAGAACCCCCTTGCTCTGCTGGTGCTGCTGGAAAAGAGCCTGGAGAGAGCACAGAGAGATGATGCCAAATTAAAGCCTCCATCTGGAGGAACAACCTCTGAAACTCACTCATCCTTGAACTTGGAGGGACTCACTGCAGGCTGGGAGCAGGGAGCTTTGTCAGCCCCCCAGGGAGGTGACACAGGGCAGCACCAGCCTGCACAGCCTTGGCTTGCATTTTGCTTTTTCCCAACCATTTCTGAACCTGCATTAAGCCACAGCAAGTACATACAGCCTTAAGCATGAGAGGGTGCCAGCAGATAACACCAGCCCAATCTGGCTGCAGGGGCAGGAATGTGGGATATTGACACTGTCAGGGGGTGCCAACACTCCGCCAACGCTGCTGGGAAAAGACCCTTCCATCCCTCTGGGGTGACTCGGTACCTACACTGCCTTCAGTTCCCCTGGCTGGTAGGTATGAAACATATTTTTTTGTTCCTCAAATGAGCTTAGCTCCAGCAGGGCTGTGTGCATGGGAAGGGGGTTAATTGAAAAGCAACATGTGCCTGGCTCCTTGGCTCACTCAGGGCACTGTCTCCTGGCTGACGCACAGCTATTGGCAACCAGGCTGCTTCCCCTGAAAGATCTCTGCCCTCGATTGCTGGGGAGGCTTGGCTGAGCCCATCGAGTGGATTACAGACCCTACCTGGTTAAATATCCTTTGCATTTGCTAAGTAAAGCAATAATAATAATGATGATAACTTGGAAACTTGGCTAAATAATCCTAAGAAGCTTATTCCAGGCTGTGCCGATTACAGCTCCCCAGCAGTGCCGATATCCCAGCACACCCTGGCCCCCACTGCTCCTCTGCATGAATAATATCTGAGGTTATCTGTGCTCAAACAGGCCCTGCTAACAACCATCATTTGACCAGATTTAACCAGCAATTACTAGCTGCGAACGAAATCGCTGTGGTGAAATACAACCCACACTCTATTACGGCGCAGACACAAACAAACCCTTGCAGAAAGCCAGGGATAGGCCAAATGCCAGCAAGGAAGAGCCCTCTCCCCTCAAAATATTGCTTAAGGTTCCCAGAGACCTCGTGAAACACCCAACTAGTGGCATCTTCCCGGCCAGCACTTTGTTACCTGCAGATGGACTTGCAAGGGAGCTTCCAGAAGGAGTTTGGGAGGCATCTGCTCTTCCTGCATCTCCAGTGCCATTCAGGAGGGGCCCAGAAATAGCTCTGCTTGTGGTAGGGGCTGATGTTCAACGTGTAGCATATGTTGCCATTTCGATGTGAGTCCCAAAATAGTTGGTGTTTTGGTTTGTAATTTCAGTGCTCTGGTTTTTCGGAGTCCTTGCCCTCCTGTTCGGGGAGGGGACGTGCTGTGCATGTCCTGACACACCATTTCCAACACGCCAGGCACCTGCAAATCAACCAGAGGAGATAATCAGCTTCTGTAAATATCAGCTATACAGAGCACATAGTAAATTCATATGGATTGATGAGGGGTGGGTCTGTGCAGAGGGTGAGCTGCAGGAAAATCCAACTGAATGGTGCCCAAGAGGAAGGTGACATCCCATCTTGGGGCACAGCACTGTCCAGGGCCCAGTCCTCAGGGGTATTTTCTTAGTAATGAGCCTTTTTTGGCTTTTCCCTCTAATTTCCCTCATGGTCTGTAGGTTCTTCCTAACTCCAGAGCCTTAGCAGGTGTTTGCCATCACAAGGCCAGGCAGAGATGCCCTCTCCCATCACCCTGGCTCTGGTTGTTATGTGCCTGTAAGCTAGACACAGACCCACTCCCTTGCAATCAAGGGAGGGGAGAGTTCTGCGTAGCATCAACTCTTATTAAACTAATTTTATCTGCTCTCAGTGTCTTTCCAAGCTGGAGTCAACGTCCTCTGAGATTACCCAGCTGACTTGTCTTAGTAGTTTTACCCTGCTTTTACCTCTTCCTGACTGTCTCCCAGCTGCAGGAGGATGACAACATCCCTCCTCAAGACTTTCCAGGCAGACAGGAGCAAAGCCTGATGTTTATTCTACAGCAGCAACTTATTTTACGGTGGTTGGGACACGATGTTGGGCCTGGGGAGCTGTGCTTGAGCTGGGCTCTGCTGCCTCCCGCACACCCAGCTCTTCCAACTCCATAAATGTCCAGAAACAGAGTTAACACCAGCATTTAGGGCCCGGCCCTGTTGCCATGGAAATGGATAGACTTTCTGCTCACATTTTGGTGAGAAGAGGCATTTCAGGAGGCACAATAGCTTCCAGAGTTAACACGGGGAAGCCAAGTGAGGGCAGAGAGCAGCTGAGTCTCAGGGAGGCAGGGGGGGCAACTGCTTCCACCCCACGCTCCGAGAATTCGGAGCTGGATGCAAGCAGAGGGAAAAGGCCACCAATAACCGGCAGCATCAAGATGCTGCAGAGTGAGCTCCGGGGATTCATGAAATAACATCTTGGTTTTGCAGTATTAAAGAGCAATTTGGCTGCATTAAGAGAGCATTATAGCTGCTCCTCTCCCACATACACATCAGGCTAACGACATCCTGTCAAAAGCAATCTACCCAAAGCCCCCGTGCACTCAATGTACCTGTCACAGCCTTGCCATGGCTGGTGGAGCTCTGTCCTGGCTGTTGCTCCTCCCAGGGCTGGGAGTTCTCCTGCCCATCCCTGGATCATGAGGCTCAACCATGAGCTGCGAGGGAACGGTCCACCGTGGCTGCCAAGGCATTTTCCTGGCCCCATCCCCAAATCCCAGTCTCGTGCCAACATCGCAGAAAGCAACACGACTGAAAGGGCGAGGAGGAGAGTAAATCCACATGCACAGTGGGGTCAGGAGGGGCAAACTGGGCAGGGAGACAAACTCACGCTTTTTGGGGACAGCAAACCCTGTGGATGCTCCTGCGGGCTGGGGAGGCAGCGGGGCGATGTGCTGAGCCCTTCCCCGGGGCAGGCAGCCGGAGCTGTCCATGGCTGGCAGCCGGCACGGAGCTGCAGGAGCTGCCGGAGCTGCCGGTGGCAAGGAAAGCGGCTACACCGGCACCTGTGGGGCAGCAGCCGAGGAATTGAGGCCACAGCCGAGACAAGCCGACTCCTGCCCGGACAGCAGCTTTCCCGGCGGCGCTGAGGAAGGCAAGCCAGCCTGCAGGATCCTCTGCTCTCCAATCCACGGGCTATTTAGCTGTCTGACCTCATGTCACCGGACGCAGGACAAATTCCCATTCCCCTGTAGGGAAGCCCAAGCGTTTTCCAGCTCCGTAGTGACCCGGGGAAAACAAAACTGCAGAGCTGAGGATAACCACCAGCCGAAAAAAAAAAAAAAAGGGAGATGGAGGGAGAGGTGGACAGGTACGGGGCATTCCTCAAAACACAAACATTAAAATGATGCCCATCGAGGGGGGCACCTACCAGGTCATTAGGCAGCCAGAGGAGTCACTAGATGGCCCTGCTAGTCCTGTTCATCTGATCACAGCAATGGATATTAGGAGATGCTAGTTTGGCTGCTCTGCAGGCTTTTGGAAACTGGGAAATCTGCTCTGAGCCTCCTTCTGGGAGGAAGGGCCTCCCCAGGAGAGCACAGCAGCCAGGTGGTACCTTGGCTGGCACGTGGAGGGGACTCCCCACGACACGTGGCACCTCTGGGCCTCACCAGGCAGATGAACAGTCCTTCCCAGTCCCACCATGACCTGGATGTCCTCCTCCCTCCCTGAGAGCAGCTCTACTTGCCAGAGATGCTGCAAGTCTCTGCCTCAGCCTAATCATGTTGACAGTGATGGGTGTAAGAGCCAAGGAACCATATTAATGAACATCGTGTTGCTGGATAATCATGACATTAGCATTATTGGATTAGAACATTTGCATAATTTGGGCACGAGCTGCTACCTGCATGGAGACATATGTTTACATGAATTTACATCCATTTGCATCCCAATGAAGCTCATCCTACTGCATCCTCAGCAGCTTTCTGGGTGACCAGTCATGGCCATTGGCAGCTCAACCCCAGGGACCATCTCCTGCTGTCAGGCACAATCCCAGGCCACTCAGATGCCAACAAACAGAAAAGTTCTCCCTCCTCCTGGTCTTACTCACACAGGCTGCACCTCAACTGGGATGGACATGTGCCTTGCCGAGGTCTGAAGCCTCAGCATTGGGGTCATCCAGGCTAAAGCTATCCCCTTCCCAGTTCCCACAAACTCTTGCTGCCCCCCAACAGCCCAGCTCCCAGGTCCAGGATAATGGGCAGTTAAGTCCATCCTACTCACAGCTGTGAAAAGAGATCGATAAAACACTCCCAGAAGGCTGCAAAGCTCAGAATTTAAGAGGCCAATAAAGGGAGCCCAAAATGAAGTCCTTGTGTTGTCTTTTCTTTTAAAATCATGTGCTCTTTGATTCAATTACTTGATTTTATAGCAAGGGGGAGAGAGGTTCTATTACTTGATTCCTGATTTCTTAACATAAAAATATGGACCCTGCAACCACAGAAAGGCAAAAATCCCTTCCAAGCCACATCACAACAATTTGGTGGCACCATCAGATTTATATGGCTGTGAGAAATAAGCAGTTTCCCCTCCTGGGCTCCAGCACTGAAGTAGTGCAGTAATATCTGAGCACAAAGTCCTGCAGACCACCCACAAAATTACAGGGTGAGAGGTGTTCGGTGGCAGCTGCCTGGCTGAGTCCCTGAGTGCTTTCCTAATGTAGAGCTGCTCAGGGAGTCACCAGGTTCCTTCACAGCCCCTGGAATTATGAGCTGGGAGGGACCAGGAGGTACACACTCACTCCTGGGCATCTCCATCCCCAGAAATTGCTGCTCTGCTCCTTCCAAATGCTGTCATGAAAACAGACATCAGGACCAGCCCAGGGGTGTCCAAACCATTTCCATCAAGACTCAGAGTAACCACAGGCCTCACTACCACTGAAAGCTTTGCAAATTACAGGGATTTATCTCTGAGTGCTGGCCTGCAAGACACAAAGAGCTAAACCCCAAAGTGCCCTTGGGATTAAACATGCCTGAACCCATCCACAGCAACGAGAGCAGTAAATCCTGCAGGGAGCTAGCTGGGAAGTTTGCTGGGATGCTGTGAGCTGGAGCAGCCCTCTCTCCCCTTAGCTGGTGCACACAACGATGTTGCCACGCCAATAAAAGCACTGCTCAGACAAGATCACCTGGTATTTCCAGGGTCTGTTCTCCCAAACCAACCCACAGCCACTCTTCTTGCTGCTTCCTGCAGCTGAAGAAGCTGCAAAGAAAAGAAGCATTAAGAAGAGTGTTGCTGCATTACGGAGGAAGGTGAGGGAGGTGAAGATGGAGAGGAAGGCAGCCTGTCCCTGCCTTGCCCAGCTCCCACCCACCACTCGCCTCATACAGCTTCAAAGCCTGGCATTTAGCACATCCCTGCTTTAACCACTTAGGCTGTTAAATGGGGTCATTTTAACTTGTAAAAGCCATGTCAAGACCCTTGGCAGAAGGCAGCTGAGAAGCTGCCAGTGGCTTTGGAAAACTTTCATCCTTATTTTAAGTGACGTGAATTGTATTTCACTCCAAAGCAGTGCTCAGTTCCCACGCCTGGAAACTTTTGGACTTGCAAAGCACATGAGAAACAGAAACAACATGGCAGAGAGGTCAGAAGGACTCCCACCTCAGTGGGATGGACAGCACTGGAATTTCTGGCTGAAAAAATCCTGCTTGGAGGAAGAACATGCCTGCAGATGATTGTGTCATTAGGTGCCAAAGCCAACTGCTAATGCCTAATGACTCTGTGTCACAAGCAATGAAGGCAGGAGCCCAACATGATGGCAGCAGGAGGAGGGAATGTGCTGGAGCATTGCTGCCAGGATCTGGGCTTGGGCAGGGGCAGAGCACTCACATTATTTATGACCACATAGATGGGACACTGAATGGAGGCCCTTGGATCAGCCTGGGGTTGTCAGTGTGGCTCACAGCTGGAGACACCAGATATCAGGAGAAAACTAAACCCCTCTTGCTCCCTCCCCTCGCCTCTCTAGTGGGCCTGTAGGAAAGAGGAAGGAGGGAGGAAAGAAAGCCCAATAAATGAGATCGACTGCTGTACAACAGCCTCTAGCCCTGCGTGCCCTCCTGCCTTCACTGGGATGTTGGAGCTCCAGCAAGGGCTGTCGGGAAGAGCCTGGGGGATGTGGAGATGCAGGATCAGGGATGCAGCCCCTGAGAGCCCAGGGAGCAAGGCAGGTGTGATTTCCAGCAAGGGAGGAGCAAGCCCAGCCCAGTTCAGCTCATGCCTCCAGTCCTGTGCACAGCTCTGGCTGTCCTGGCATGGTGGTTCATAGACCCTGACCAAGGTTGTTCCGAGCTCCCTGGGGCATCCTTGCTGTGCTCCCCCATTGAACAAACCCCCTTTTCTGCCTCTCCCACATGCTGGTGTCTCGCCCACCTCCTAAACACATCAGTGTGGGATTGAGCCCGTGCTGCAAAAAGCTGATTCCCGGATGCTTCCCGCTCCAGGGAGGTAACGAAACAGGCTGCATCTGATTTCTTCCCCCCCTTCCCAGTCCTGTCGCCCTCCTTTCCCTATCTTCGAGGAACAGATGCACCCATTCATAACCATGCAAAAGAAAGTGCCTATTTGCCTTTCCGACTGCAGTGCAGCTGGTAAAGCACAGGAGGGAAAATTATGTTTTGTATGAATACAGAAATTATCTGCGCTGATCTTATTACACTTGAATGGGAAAGCGACAGAAAAAGAAAAGAGGGAAGCGAAAGGCATTGTTTGGGCTGCACCAACGTAGCATCATTATTGTTTATCCTCTCCAACCACTCCATCATCCTAATCCCACCGTCTCCCACAGTGACAGGTCAGTAACGGTGATCTGCTAAATAGCACGATCCAGAGGCTGCCAAAATGAACACGGGCAGGATGCAAACCTGGCGAGGCAATGCCTGGGGGACGGCAGCACCTCGAGACGTCTCGCCTGCAATTCCCACGCAGGTCCAGGCCAAGCATCCAATAACTCACAAACATTATCAGTGTTAAAAAGATCCATGTTACAGTGATGCCAATTAGCATCAGAGCACTGGGATGTGCTCTGAGACAGAGATAAAACACAGGCTCAGTAACTCCCTAACCCGCATCCTCGCAGAGATATCCTTATTCATCACATGAATAGGTCCCCAAAGCCCACCATAGAGCTGTGCAAGAGGGGGCACACAGGGCAGAAGGCTCCTCCATGCCCTGGGGATAGTCTCTTACACAGGACCAACACATGTGGCTCCATGTGGGCTCAGCACCTTGCGCTGGCATCCTGGCTCACCAAGGCAGCAAGGCAGCTCTGGGAGGACAGAGATCACAAAACATGATCAGACACATTAACCCCACCACAAAACACTTTGTTGAAATAGCTTTGCAAACCCTTGGCCTTCGAAGCCAAGATGCCCAGGACTCAGAGGGCTCAGGACAGCGCCCAGCTCCTCCTCGCTGCAGCAGCATCTGATCAGCCCAGATGACAACAGCCAATTCCTCATGCCACAGGCAACACAACAGCTCCAGCAAGTATGAAAAAACAATCACAAGGTGGAAATTCAAACACAACACAAGTCACCTGCTATCAAAACAGGGGAAATTTGGCAACTTTCCTACTTAGCACTTACTACATCAAGGCTGCTCAATGATGCTAATTAAAACAGGTACCTCCCAGACACAGCCAGAAAGATTTACATCCCTAATTTGCATTTCTCAGTTTATTTTTCTTCCCCTCCAAGGCACCATTTTAACAGCCACCGTGCAATTGCTTGGAGGAGTTTAATTTTGCATGAGTGTCATTTGAAGATGAAGGTCTGTCCCGTCAGCAGCTCGAGGATTGCTCACCCAGGGCCCAGCTCCTGCCCCCTGCCCTCCCCTCAGTGGGGCTCAGCTGTTCACTGAGATTTTCTTGGTCTCTTGGGCTTGGCTTCACCAGCTGAAAAATAACTAGTACTGGGCTCAGCTGCTCTCAGTGATCCAGCTGCTGTCCCCATCCAGGAGCCAGGCATGGATCAGTCCGGAGACTTTTTTGGGGGTGAATGAGCCTCAGAAATTCCCAGCACCAGCAGCTGAACTGGATGCAGGGGTGTTAGTACAAAGCAAGAACCAGTCTCAGAGAGTTTCTCTCTCCACCCAGCTCCCAAATCCAGCCCAAAAAACTGAGCCCAGAACGTAGCTCCCACGAGAGAGGTTCTGATGGGATGGGACAGGATAGCTGGAAGGGAGGTATATAATTGCAAATAATCAAAAGCAGCCACGGTTCTGTGATAATTAGTCAGAGCTACCTGTGAAATCAGAAGTCAGTCATGCTGGGGGGGGGGGGGGTGTCTCTGCCAACACCCCTTGCCCAGACAACCCTGATAAGGCTCTGATTAGCAGCAAGTCACCACCCTGATAATAACTGCTTCCAGTGATTGGGCTGGTAGGAGAACTGATGAGAAAGGGAGGTGGTGATGCCTGTTTGCTGCATTTGGTCAACTCCAGAGTAACCTGGGAGGAGATGACCTGTAGCATCGTGTTCCCGTCTGCGTTGCCATGGAATGAACAGCAAGATACTCATCTCGTGCCCCCCAGGCACTGCAGGCATTTCTAGTGCTACCTGAACACCCTGCTAATAAGACGCAATGGGCAGGAAGGAATCCAAAAAAAGCAGCTCAAGATGAAATTTTTCCAAAAGATGTTCATCCATCACCAGCCATCCCGCGCCTGCTGAAAGTCTCATTATGTGGCTGCAGCATTGGCCCTTCAAAAAACTTCCCTGAACTCTCTGTCAATCACACCCACCTGCAGAACAAGGTGTTAAGGTCAGAAGAGCAGCCTCCTGGAGAGGAACACAGTGATGGGAGGAAGAAATGGGAAAGGTGGGCTGGGTGAGGCATCGCTGCCAGCAGCCCTCTCTTCTTGAAGGAATCATCTTCTGGGAGGGGAGAAGAGCAACTGCTGCACTTTACAAATGAACTCTGCCATTCTGTGGCACTGGCCAGGCTCTGCAGCTGACTTTCCAGAGCCTCTGCTGTCCAATTCAGTAATGGTAAGAAACACATGTCTAAACACCAGCTGCTAGCCCATTTGCTTTGGCTATGTTGAATGTGCAGACAGCTCTCACAGAGGAAGCACTCCCTTTCCCCTCAAAATAAAGCTGTAAAACTCAAACATGGAAACTTGGCAATTCATGGCCAGCGTTTTTGACTCAGAGAGATCCCACAACCCACTTTCCCCATACAATGATCATCCTTCCCTGCTCAGCTTGCCATGACAACAATGTAAGAGGTGGTTAGTCCTTGACACGCTCCATCCTTGGACTAAGGGCAGCTCCCCAGCAGAACAATCCCAGCAGCAATTACGGAGGCTCTTCTAAAATGGGAGAAGCAAAAACAGATTAAAAAGCCATTTGAAACCCTGAAGCAGAATGCAGAGTGGAAGGGAACACGGAGCAGTCAGGACTGCACGCGCTCGGTGAACAATGCGGGGACACTTCTCTGTGGGCAAAGTTAAATGCATCAAATGATCGTCAAACACGAGCGAGTGAAGAGCCCTGGGAGCCTGTGGGGATGGCACTTGACAGAAAGGCAATGGGTGCTGCTTTATGCTTCATGGTTACAGCATGGAAAACCTTCCATGGAGGGGCTGAGGAGCAGACCTGTGACCCCCCCAGCGCCAGCACAAGGGACTAAAGAGGGGCAAGATAAAAGAAGACTTTCAAGTGCAGAATTCAATTACACTCCAGCCACATGAATCACTATTCCACTGGCTGGATTATTTTCTTTCCTTGCTGGAGCCAGCCCAAGGATTTGGAGAGTATGTGCAACCTGGGAATGGAAAAAAACCCTTTTTACTCTTTCAAGAATGGCAAGGACTTATTACTAAGCGAAAGCTTTATTGTTTCCAGTAGTAAAACACTACATAAAAGTTGTAAGGGATGGAGACGAGAACAACAAAATAATAAACACAAATGACCAGAGCAGACTGAGCACATTCACTGAGCCTTTCTTGCTCACACTGAGCCAACTCAAAAGACAGTCAACTTGTACAGGTTTAGGATAATATCCCAACAAAAGTTACAAAACACAACAAAGGGTAACACCACAAAGGAAAAAGTGGTCTTTAACAGAAAACAGTGCACAGAGCTGCAAATGTTCCTCTATCACATTCAGATGTGCCTGGATCACATTCTCCATGGCCAGATCCTTCCCTAGACCCAAGAGGAGTCTTTCCATAGATGACTGAACAGTTCTGGTTTGAACTCAGGTGGAATTACCCCACAGAGCTAAAATACAGAGGTAAGAAAGAAAGGTTTCCAGTCTCACTGATACCAGAGCAGTCCCAAATTTATCTCTGAGAGTGTTTTATAAAACCTGATCTCAGTTAAAAATCAAGCTCATGCCTCAAAGTGGCACAGCCAGCCAGTGAGGACCACCAGGTTCCTGGGCAGAGCTGGCAACCCACAGTGCAGTAAATGGCTGTGGGAAGTGAGAGTGGGAATGGAAACACATCTGACCTGCCTGCACTGCCCAGGAACGAAGCACAAGGAACACAAGAAGAGTTAGAAATGACACGCTCAATTTTAAAAACTCTTTCTAACTCAAGAGTTTTTGAAGAGAAAAGTAACAGGTTTAAAGAAAATAGTCAATTTTTAAATGTCTTTTTTCTTCTCCTTCTGCTACAGAATTAACTTAGGCTGGCAAGCCAGGCTGTCTGAGGCACTGCAGAAATGAGAGCGTGAGCAAGACAAGCCTCACTTGCACTGTCAAAAGCTTCAAGGCAAAACAGGACTTTTTGGGTGGCAAAACACTTCTGAAATTGAAGACCCTACAGCTCTCAGGAGAAACAGCACGACTCCAGCTCTGAAATCAGACCAGCATTTCAGCAAAAGCTGACATTTGGAGTTACTTTTTCAGAAATAGCTAGTAATTTTGGCAATACTCCTTCCAGACATGCAGCTGGTCGAGTTTCAGTGGCCAGGTTGACAACACAGATCATAAACCATAAAGCATCCCCCAGTGGAGAACAACCTCATCCCTTGGTCTCTCCAACACCGACACTGCGATGCCCACATTCAGTGGTTCCTCTTTCTGCCATCCCACAAAGGTTTTGTTTTCATTTGTAAAAGGGCAGGAACAGATCACAAAGGAAGAGCTGGAAGCGTTTTCCCAGCAACCTGCCATAGCACATTAACTGGAAAAGCAGTGAGGGAATGGTCTTCTGCTGGACCACGTTCATTTAAAAAGAAAGCCAAGGATTGATTTCCGATCTCCTGCTAGAGTGTTCCAGCACCCAATCTCATTTATCTTCATACTGCAGCCATTTGTAAGAACATACACTACATGCACACAAAGCGCCCAGCAGCAAAGGAGAACAACAAAAGAGTAATAACCAAGGGAAAAAACTGACATTAATGGGCACAAATTGCCTTTAACTCCACGATTTCAGAGGGAACTTTTTGGAATCCTTTGTTTCTTCATAATAGACAGGTCAGCTCCAAAGCATTTAATAAAATCCACAGACTCCTACCAGCCTAGTGTGGGTTTTGTTCAAGTCTTCAAAGATCTAATTGCTCTAGAGATGTCAGGTAATTTGATTTTTCTTATTTGTCAGGCCTTAGAGGGAAATTGTCCCTTGCGGAGAATAAGCAGGACCGGGGCATGCAGTTTTCAACAGCCTGACTCATGATGACACCATCACAGTCAGCCAAGACACTCAAGACTTACAGGAAAAAGGTAAAATAAAGGCCCTTGCTCATGCAAGAGATGACAAGGTGCGCAGGTGGGAGGAGAATCTGCAGAGCTTAACAAGATAAAGTAATTTGAAAGCTTTTATCCAATTCGGGTATGCAAAGGCAGCCAGCTGGGCCACGGGGTAAGGGCTGTTCTCCCACCAGGAGTTGCAGCAAACACACACTGCCCATGATCCCCCTGCCAAAGGACCACCCTCACCCAGGACACACAAACACAGGGCACAGACAGGAGGACCAAAAAAATCATAGCACATTTCTTTGAGCGTTTCTTTACTTACTCCAGTGTCTCCCTGAGCAGACACCCATCACAGAGAGAGACTGCAGTGGAAGCGAGCGGGATCTCAGCTCCACTGGCTGATTCCAAATGCCCCCACCAAACTCATACCAGCTCAAACCAGAACAACAGTGACAAGAAGCACAAGGGGTGACACCCTGCCCGTGAGAGTCGAGTGCAAACGAGAGCCCCAGTCTCACTGTTGGCGTCCACAGAGAGAAATCCACCCCCGGGCTGAGAAGCAATAGAAGGGCCACAGTCTCCTCACACCCCGTTTCAGGGACATAGTGGTGAATTTCCCTTTCTCCTGAAGATTTCAGAGCCAGGCCTGCAAGGACAGGAGATAAGCCCAGGGCTGGGCTTGGCAAGCCAGGAACAGTGGAGGTGTCACACATTCCTTCAGCTCCAGCGGGCACTTTGCGTGTCCCTTCCAGCAAACACGGCTCTGGACCCCACGGCAGCACCACAGAGCAGGGCACCCCTCCCTGAGCAGCACCCCAAAGTGGTGTCAGTTGGCAGGAGAGGAAACCAGACCAAGCCATAAACCAGGTCAGTGAGGCAGGGAGGACAGGCAGGTGCTTTCCCAGGTGTTGCCAATGCCTGTGGAAGAGCCCGAATCATAAAGTCACCACCGGCAGCAGTCGCTGTCTGGAGCGAGGTCTAAGGAGTGGGCAAGGGGTGAGTGTTGGATCCAGGCAAAGCAGCTCCATCTTCACCTCCGTCAGCATCGTGTTCTGGTGTGGACACACCGTTTGCCTTCAAAATACATAAAGACAAAAGGTTTGTTTGGAAAGCAGTGAAGGGGAGATTCTTGACAAAGTTGTTTTACATTGCTTTTGCATGGTCGGTGCCATTTTAAGAGCTTCCTACAAATAATAAAGAGAATATCTATGCATCATTAGTCCACACTCTGTCAGCAGTAAGGGCCCATTAAACTTGATTAAAGAAAGAAAAGACACGGGGAAAGAAATGTGGGTAGAAGGAGAAAGCAGCTGTACTGCTAGAGCTGGTCCTCTGGTATGTGCATCTCCCAAAGGGCCAGGTCAGACAGAAAGCTAAGCCTCAGCTCTCAAGGCCTTCTAAACCAGGTGACAGAGCAGACCTTCCATGTGACCCTCCTGCCCTCTGTGTGTCTGGGACATGGACAGGAGCCACTGCATTCCCATGGCTGGGGATGGGCTCAGGACAGCCGTGCTCTGCCACTGAAGGCACTCGGGCTCATGTCAACCAGACAAACCTGAGCTGATCACTTCAGCACCCCTGGCAAAACTCGGGCTCTGCTGGGACACGCTGCTTCTCCTCCTGGAGAAAGGACAGGGGAGTCACTGCATTTATGTGACATGTTCAAGGCACAAGGAGTCCGACAAATTCCTCCCACCAGCTGCCGCTTGACATCCCAGTTGAAAGATAACCTCCCGAGCCATAAAACTTCCCAGTGTGTTTACAGAGACTCCAAAACCCAGACTTTTAACTTCTGTATTACTGACTTCCCCTGCTCTTTCCTTTATGCTTTGTTTTGAAAGATGACATCAACTATTGCCCTTGGTGCTTTGTGCGAAATGCTGAATAGAAAGTTGGAAGCGTGAGGAGTAAACGTATTGCAAAGGGCAGAGAATAAGTCTAAGGAGGTGGGGGACAGGAGGCCAGACAGGCTGTTTGATCAAAGACCAGAGAACAGACCTCTGCAATGTGAAAGAAGGCACAAAAATAGGAGTTTCATCTTCACCAGCAGACTTGTTTCCAGATATATTGAGTGAAAGAGGCAAGAGAATGAATCTTTGTCATCCTTCTATTTTCAAGGAAAAAGCCTTCAATTTAAAACTCCATAAAGAATTACAGAAATAGGGAAAGTAATTTATTTTTTAGTAACTCCAGCCTTTATTCACTTAACTTCAAGGCGGGCTCAAAAGAGCCGAAAGTGTTTTGGTTCTACCACTCGAGGATGAAAATATTTTAATTCCCTAAAACATGGAAGGGGGCACACGCTTCTCCCGAGGTTCATATTTACAAACGCTTTGTATCTGGAATGCAAACCTTGAATCACTTCCTAACGCTGTCACTACCCAAAGACATGTTTTATTTATAAATACAGCAGGACCATTCGGTGCTCTGCGGTACGGATATGAGGAGGCAGAGACAGCTCAAAGCTTCTCAGCCATGAAGGCACAATTCAATTTTTTTCACTCTGTGGAAGGCAGACAACTTATCCTCCTCGGCAAAGCCAGCCCTGGCAGACCACACTGCTTGGCTGTGGATCACGTGGATAAGGGAGCGAGCAGCCTGAAAACATTCAAGCAACTGCCTCACCAAGCACAGGAAAACAAAAGTCAGCTCCCCAAAGACTGCCATGAAGAAAGTCATTACAGAAATTACTATCCCATTTAGAGCCTAATTACTGTTAGGACAAATTTTCTTCCCCTACATGCAAGGGAGCAGTCAGCCCCACTGAAGCAAAATGTTACCTCCTCATGGTCCCTGAGGGAGCAAAACAGACATTTGAGAAACAGAATGGAAGGGAAAATAGAAGTTAATGCCTTAACTTCAAAGATGCCCTGAGAATTTCCTGCCACAAAAATAATGCCAAATGGCTCTGCCTGTCTCGTGTATTAACAGCTCGCATATTTATGAGAAAAGTGGATGCCTACCTCAGCTGGGGAGGCACTGAGCCACAGAGTGACACCACCTCATTTAGAAATCCAGGCAATTCCTGAAGGACAGGGCATAAATCTCCTCAAATTAAGAAAGCTGGAAGCAGCATTCCCTCTCCGTCTCCCTCAGCTCCAGGCCCTCTTCTCAGCTCTGCTCAGCCTCTCCCAGCACAACAGCTACAGAGCAGCTAAAGGGAGGTATCCAGGAGCTGGGAGAAGGGTCCAGGCTGGACCTGCTGACAGCTGGGGGTCCTTCAGCAGGTCTCACGCCGTGACTGCAAGCCACAGCACTTCTTACACCCCATCATGGTCTCAGCTCCCAGGCTCAGCCCCACCACTGTTTAACGTGGCTCTGTTTAACCATCAGCTGCTGCACCGCTCTTTAAGTATTAATGATTTAGACAACACACTGGCAAACAAGCAGAGATGGGGAGACTGTGATTTCCACTCAGATGGATGCTACTCACTCATTAGCTTCTCTCATGGCTGTTTCTCGAATCTCCTGTTTTCAGCAGAAATTGGAGCTTTCTCCAGCCCCACAGCCCATGTCAGGCTCATTCACCACTCCCTACCAGCAAGCTGTTCAGGAGACCCATGGAATGGCAAACAGGATTGACCCATTTCTGGGACAAGATCCTCACAGGACACTGAGGACCCCATTAACTGGGACCCATCAATGCAGAACTTTCTGCTGAATCTGAGGAGAGATGTCTTTTGCTTAATTTACCCCCTGCAGCAGCCCCAAGCTCAAACATGTTATCTCCATTAAAAACTCTTCACGGGCTAACGAAAACCACTGTAAGATATTGATTATTTCCTTGTTTCATTCTGTTTAATATTCCCTTTCCTTAATCAAAATGTCATAATCAACAACAGTGAGGATTGTGCTCTCTTTTAACTGAGGCACCTCTTAACATCAGCAGTACAGCCAGAACAAGGTGAGTCACCTCTCCCTAGCTGGGAGCAAGTAAGGGGAAAAAAAGGAAGATTGTGCTTCTTCCCCGTGTGCAAATTTAATTTTCTTTAGGATAAAACTTGCTTCAGGAAAATGAGCACGTGACCTTCCTCTTAAAAGCTGTCACGTCAGAGCAGGCACCTCCAGGAACTGGGGCTTCAGAAGAAGAAACACCAGTCCCTCAGAAAAGGATGCTTTTGAAAGGGTTTGAGAGCAGGTGGCTGAAAAAAATAATAAAACTGGCAGGCTCTCAACTCACCGCTCTTCTGAAACTTTGGCTCATGGGCTGAGGTTGCCTAAATCCCAGTGCAGCTCTGACAATGAGTCATTTTATGACAAACCCCAGGCTTCATTATCTGCCTCACCAAACCCCAGCCGGAGCCGGAGCAACGCATTGAAAACCCACAACCTCCTCTTAACAGCTCCTTGTTTTCCCTTGGCCACACGACCATGCTGCCAGCTTGGCCTTCAGGCTTAAAGAGCTAAGGACTGTGAGAGCAGCAGCATTTGCAGCACCACTCCCTAATTCCCTGTTCTGGATGAGGCCTGGGATTTAAGGATGCTTAAGTGCTCTGCAAAGTCGCACTAGAGAGCAGAATTAGAGCAGAGGTGAGAAAAAGAAGCAGAAAGAAAGTCACTGGCAGAACAACACCTGAGGTGATAATATGAAGTAAAAATTGCTCCTGACATAGTGTTATAAAGATGCAGAGCCCTCCAGAGAAACTGCAGCAAAATCTTCTTTCAATGTCCCCATTCTGCAGCTGAGGATCAGCAATTTAAATGATAAAGGATCCTTGTCCCTTGCTCTGCTTTTGGGTCAGGGCAGACCTTGGGCACTGCCCCACAGGCAGGGAAGGAGATGCTGTGAAGGGTTTTGCCAGTACTGACATCCAGGACCAATCGACTCCACCCCTCCTGAAAGAGATGAACAGCAAGAGCAGCCCCTGCTTTTTGGCAAAGAGTGACATCCAAAGGGATCCGTCATGAAGAACTCACTGCTGCCTCCCTGCCTCCCTCAGGGGGCCACAGAGCCCTCTTACCAGGGCTCTTGTCTGAACAAAGCAGCCCCTTCTGCAGGAAGACTGGGAAACAAATGACCCCAGACATAATAAAGATCTTTACAGCTACTCCCTAGTCAGCCAACCTGGCTTAACCTTTCCTTAACAGGATCCTCTCTACATCTCAGGGACAACTTTAACTGGGCTCATGAGACTGCTACAGTTTTCATTTTTTAAATATGTGTCCATGCTGCCTGTCAATTTTACCTCTCCTCCGCCTACACAGAGAGATCCTACTGGAAAGCTCTGACCCCTTGTGCCAAACTTTGCATACGAAGTTTTTGGCAGGAAAAAGGCCATTTTTTTGCCTCTGAAATACTGTTTGCACCGCCATGGCCGGGGAGAAGTTGGTTCCAACAGGAGGCGGAGAAGCTCCGAAGTGCCAAGTACAAACACGCCGTCGAGTGCATCCCTCCAGCCTTTGGCATGGCCATGCAGCACCAGCAAGAAGAAGCACCCAAGGGGTCACACCTGCTGTCCACCTGCATCCATTTCAATCCCACAGGACAACCTGCTGCTCTGTTCCACAGGCAGCAGAGCCAACACACAACGGGAATCCGCCGTCTCTAATGCCACAGCCAAGAGCAGCTTAAAATAAAACACCCAGTCCAGGGCAGCACTATAATCCACAGGGAGGAAGGACAGAACAGAAGTATCACTTGTTTGATTTGCTTTGTGAAAACTAAAATTGAAGAAAACTGCAAATCCCTGAAACTTGGGGAGGGAGGGAAGAGCAGAGAAACAATTTCATGCCAGCTATTTCTAGCGGGAAGCTGGGAAAGGGGGGACTATGACTCCATGTTGCACTGAAGGATAAACCTACTCTCCCTAATCCAATTTATTCCTCAACATGGCCAGCACAGACATGGCTCAGGAACAACAAGAGAGGCAGTTCAGAGGGCAGGAAGGCTTGGGAGGGAGCGGCACTAAATGATAACTTGAGGGGTTAGTGAATAAATCAGTGGGAACTGCAGAGAGAACACATTTGCATCTCTTTCAGCTGCTCCCGATCAGATTTGATAGCAGCCTCTGCTTTCCCAGTCACTTAATTGTTCTGAGGTTTTTGAGGGAGAAAAAGAGTCTTTTTTTTGCACTGCAGAGTTCTGGGAAGAGCCACGCTTGGCTTAAAGAGCCACCTTACTTTAGGGAAAATGTTATTCAGTCTCATAAAGCTGCTGGACTCCTGCTTTGCTTCAGGAGAAGCTCAATCTGTTCCACTGGCTCTGCAAGACAGAGAGGAGCTCCAGGCCTTTGCAGAGGGACAGATCCAGCCTCTGACTGCTCCTGGACGTGGGTGCAGCTCCCACCTCAGACAATTATTCATGTTGCAGAAGAGACTTTGCATTTGGGGAAGAGGGAAGGAGCTGTAAGGCTGTCACAGCATCTGCCACGAAAAAAAGCAGCAGGGAAAGGTGATCCTGAGCTACAGCTCTGCCAGCTGTGCCTCTGAGAAAGCTGTGCTTTGAGGGAAGTCAGCCCAAAAAGCAGGGATGTGCCCAGAGAGGAGGCTTGGCTTACCAGGGGCTCGGGTGGCAGCGTCGCTGTCGCGCCCGTCGGGCGGGTGGTCGCTGTGGCAGCTCTCCGTGGCACTGAGCTCAGCCCCCTGCTCGCTGCCCAGGCTGCTGTGACTCCCCGAGAGCATCAGGGAGTGGGTGCTGCCCAGAGCCCTGCCCACAGCCTGGCTGGGCTCCCTGGTGGACACTGCAGGGACACACAGAGATGCTGCTGAGAGAGCGGGAGGTGAGTGTAGATCCTAAGAGAGCAGCAGCCTCCCCGCTCCCAGCCAGGCTCCCTCAGGAGCAGGGTCAAAACCCAGCTCTTGAGCTTTGCTGCCAAAATGGCACCAGAATTCCAGTACTATAAAGCCAGCTATAAAGCTGGCTGGAGATATGCAGCCAGGAGCAGCTCCCAATGGCAAGGGCAGGCCCTGAGAGGCTGCAGACAATGGAATGACCCTCCACCTGTTTGATCCATTGATACAATTCCAGTGAGAAAGGATCAGACCCTCACCTGGCACAGCTACAGCCAGTAGGGCAGGCAAGTGGCTGAGCCAAGACCCCCAGTACTGAGAGGCAAACATTCAAGCACTTTACAGTTCCCACCCTCTAGCCACAAGGAACAGCGACTCCTCACCCAGTCCTGCTTGGAGCTTTCTCCCTTGTGAGCCTTTTGACCCCACAGGCACAGGCTTGTCATCCAGGCTGGAGGAACTGAGCTCCGAGTCGCTCTCACTGTCACTAGAAACCACTGCAGGAAAGATCAGTAGGAGGAGAGGAGAGAGACAGTTATTCACAATGTTCATAACACTTTCCAAGGAGGGTGCCAGATGGACCCAAATAAAACGCGAACAAACACCGACTCGCTGGTCACGTTCCCCCTCTCCAAGAGGAGCCTTACCTGCAGTTCCCCCACAGCTGTTCACTCTGCCTCTCAAGCATGGTGTGGTTTTACTTTCTACAGATGATTTATAACTCTACTGTACACGCTCCTGCAGCAGATGCACACACCACCGGTGCTTCTCTCCTAAACCTGACTGGGACCATGGGGACCACAATGCTCCTGTGCCACATTTTGCTGTGCTGTGGCTGGCCTGGGCACTGGGCTCTGTTCCCACTGACCCCTGTGCTGGTACCCCAGCAAGCTGATGTTTGCTGTCTCCCACCAGATAAATACTGAGCACATCAAATCATCCCTATCAGCAAACTGCCCAGAACTATGTTACTCCTACAACCCCAAGGCTTAAAAGGTGTCACTCCTCTTCCTCAAGGAGACTCTTCTCCCATTTCAAAACCACTTTTTTTTATTCATTTCTTTCTTCTCCCTGAATCCTGGCCCTGGTCCTGGCTGCTTTCCACCCTTCATAGTTTCCACAAGAGCTGAAGGAGCCTCATTTTGCCAAACACAGCTTCCCAAACTGGCAGGTTCTTTCCACTTTTCCATGCAATTATGCAAGCACCTCTCCTGCTTATACTGGTGTAAAAGATAACTGTCAGCTGCTCTGGGTAAAATGAGAGAAAGGGTTTTTTCCCAGCTCTTGGGTTTTTGTAATGGTCTGATCTCAAACAGAAATGATGGGGCTGAGGAGGAAGGTAATGGGAAAACAACTGTCTTTTGTTTGAGGCATTGCACCTACAGCACTTCTCCATCTGACCAGGCAGATACCAGCTCTCCTGGCAGCTCAAAAGTCATCTCGAACAGCAGGTCACAACCCCTGGTAAAAAGAACAATATTGGCCCATGTGGGATAATAGAAAAGGCAACACTGCAACCTACAGCCTTTACTGTAGAAAAAGGAAGCTCCAGCTACTTTTTTAGACTCATCAGTATGTCTTTATAAGCTCACATTCATGTGAGAAACAAGTTCCTTGCTCTGCTACTGAAGAAACCACTTTGCCCCTGCTCTGTGTTACTCACTGTGCAGGAGGAACGTGGGTGCAGTGGTACAAGGTGACAGCCACGGGGTAACACAGAGCTGTCAGTTCTAAAATTCACTACATGTAGTTCACAATCCCTTTAGCGCTCCCCAGGGCAGGAGGACAGGTATCCCTCCTCTTGCACAGAGCACAAGCTGTCAAATGTTTCTGCCAAGGACCTCTGCAGACACTCCTGTATTCAGGCAGGGATCTGTACTACACAAAATATTTTATTTAGAAAAAAAAATTAATACCTAAAGTAGCACTTTTCTGGAGTTAACATCTCTGAGGATATTAAAGTTGGCTGCCAGTGTTATTGCACAGCATTATTGAATTTGCCCTTGCAGGCAGCTCCCCATGCACACTTGCTCCTGTGCAGCCTTTCCCCAGCACTGGCTCCTCCTGCACCCCCAGCCTTCCCCTCCCACCATCATCAGGAATGGGACCTCTCATCTGCAGGGAAAGGGGCTGTGGAGCTGAGCTGGGCAGGGAGTGAAGCCCTGTTACAAAGTGGGGGGCTGCAATGCTGGCTGAGAGTCCTCAAAGCAAAGGGCTGGCTTTGTTGTCTTAACAACAGTTTCACTCCTTCCCCACAACTTCCTGGGAGAGGCAGGGGATTATATATAAAAATTGTTAATAACAACACATACATACCAGAATGCATTTTTTTTCCACTATAAAATCCAAATCTCAGCTGTAAGAGTCATTTTGACCATCCCATTGCTCAACTCCCTCAGAAAATGAACTCCTGTTCCACTTGGTCATTGTCCTTTTTTTGGCCGCAGAGATGCATAAAATCCATTGCTTTAGAACAGCTCCTTCCTCCATGAATCCTCTCAAAATGCTGGGAAGTCAGGATTTATTTGGAGAAGGCCCCAGTGAATCAGTGGAGGTGACTTTAGCTGCCTGCCCTTCTGCCATTCAGTAGTTCAGAGAGAACCAGCACAAGAGGAAGAAAATATTAATGGCACGAAGGCACTCACACCACAGGAGCAGCCCTGTCTGCTCTCATTTCCTCTGCTGCCAATAAGAGTGTATTTTACTCACTGCACCAATGTTTCCCTTTAAGGTAATTCTTCATCCAAAGCTCCCAGACCTTCTGCTGGCACTTTCCAGAGCCCAGAAGTATTAAATCTGGTGTTCCAGCAGTTGCTGATATATCAATAAGAGTCGTTGGACAGCTGTACTTTGAGAGAAGGGAACAGATTTATCCCTATCTCCAGCTGACTGGAAAAAAAGCTCAGAAAAAAAATATGCTGAGATAAAAGTTGCTAGAAAAGCAGTATTCCCACAGGGAATGGGTCACTCATCGAGGGCCTGAAGCCCTGCAGCTGCTGGCAGAGCCCACGATCCCTATGGCCCGTGGCTCAATCTCAAGCCAGAGGCATCGGAGCCTTGTGGCACAGAGAGCCACAGGGAATGGTGGAGGGCTGCTGGCTGCACTTAACCCCAGCAGCAGAGGACTGTGGGGGGAGGCTGTGCTGAGGCTGGGAAGAAGGAGCATTTGGCTGGGGCCGAGCTCTGTCAGTCAATGTGTGCACTTGGCACGAGCACGGCTGCGCTGGAAGAGCCAGCCACGCTCCCTCCTGCTGCCCAGCACAGGGCAGAGCTAAGCCCCGGCACACACCGCACTTGGCGCTTCCTGCAGCTGTCAAAAAACACAGGAAAAGCACAAGGACACCCTGCAGCAACAGCTCCAACAGCCACACACCCCCGGCACAGCCCAGAGGCACCGGGTGAGCGGGTTGAGCACGAGCCCCTGAGCACACGGGTCCCCTGCGGCACCCGGATCCTTGGCACACACAGCCTTCTGGTCCCTGCAGGTGGGAGAGTCAGAGATGATGAGTATTATTACAACCCAAGTGTCTCACTGAGGGCAGCTCCTGCACTGGATCACACCCAGCACTGCCCACAGTTGCAGGAACATCCCTAAGCAGGAGGAGGGGACTGGACTAAACCGCTCTCCCTTTCAGGAACAGCACAAGTTGCAGCTTTGTCACTGTCCAAAGTTGCTGGCAAGTTGGAGGACCCCCCTTGGTGGCCTGCTAAGCTGTTGACATGCCCCAGCACACTCCTCTCTGCTCCATCACTCAGGGATTTGGCCTCCAGCACACAGACACTGGATGAACCCACGGCACCCCCCTGCTCTGCCACTGTCCAGTGCTGCCACCAGCACCAGGTACAGGATGCTGCATTGCTTGGCAACACAGAGACCGAGCAGAGCAGCAGGCAGCCCTCATGCCAAACAGTACAACAGCTCAGGGAGCACACTTTTTTTTTTTTTTCCACTCAGATGCTTTCCATTTCTTTCTGCAGAACTCAGAGTTTGGAAGAAGGAAAGCCTTGCTGCTATTGTTCCCCACCCCCTGACGCCCCGTCCCGCCTGACCCGGTGCAGAATCCCACCCACATTCCACCACATGGAGCAGAGCTGTTCCCCAGCACAAGAAATATTACTGCTGTTCTCCCCCTGACAATACATTTGTGCCTTAACTAATAGCAGAGTTCCCATGGCAACTGCTTGTTTATTACAGAAAAACTATAGGCAACAGCAAATCCCAGTGTCCGTGAGCACAAGAGAAACACTTGGGTGTGCAAAAATAAAACTTCATCCTTGTGGGGTTGGTTTTTTTTTCCAAGAGGCACATTCCTGTGCTCCCTTGGTCCCGCTGCAGTGGGAGCAGTCAGTACCCAGGGCCTTGCACTAATCCCTTGCTTTTGAAGGGGGGAAAAGGGACACGAAGTTTGTCCCACCCCTGCTGAAAGGCAGCTCCTGGCATGGAGGATGTCCAGGGCTTGTGGCAGGACTTGGCTACGCCTGTGCTGGTCCCACCTGACTTGAATCCCTCAGTAGCTCAGAGCTGGCTCCTTCAGCACGCTGGAGGTGAGTGGAGGGGTTAGACACGGTTTCCAAGATAATGGAAACCCCACGGAGAGCAGCCTGTCAGAGGCAGGCATGTTAAATGCCAGAGCTCATTCCCCGAGAACATCCTGCCAAACAAGCAACAGGGCTTTCCTCAGGGCAGAAAGGATGTGTTTGGATGAGGGTGTACAAGGTGTGAGCTGACAAATGCTATCAGCCAGGCAGGGGTGAGCCAGGCTGCCTTGTTAGTCACGGCCTCAGAAAGCTCAGTCCAGGCCCAGCTGTGGATTCACAATGGCAATATCATGGATACACATCTCCACAGGGGAAGGTGGCTGCCCTGCACATGGCACAGCTTTGGGATGACAAACAGCAGGAGCCTCAGCACTGGCAGGGGAAAAAAGAGTTAAATGGAGAGGTGAAGTGTACGAGCTCCCAGCTCCAGAGATGAATTACAGCCCGCAGTGCCCACTGAGAGCAGTCCAGAAGACAGGCAGCCTAACAGAGAAGGGCAACAGGGAAAGAAAGCACCAGAAAATAAAGCCGTAAATTAGTATTATCCAACCCATAAAACAACAGCCAGATAAACATCACAGGGCAGGGAGAAAGGCAGCTCATCACCCGCATCAAAGCTTACCAAAGGTCACTTTGCTGTCCTCCCCCTGCTCCTCTGCTGCCCTTGCCAATATTTATGGGGAGGCCTTCTCCAAAAACTAAACTCAACTAAAAAGCCGAACTAAACAGCAGGTCAGGTCTAGGCTCAAAGGCTTTGACTCCTAATGTTTTCTATATCACGTTAACAAAAAACAACCTCATCAATCAGTCTCTTGGCTAAGACAACTCCTTCCAAGCATCTCCTGGAGGGAAGCACAACCATCTACTGTTGATCTAATTTGCCTTTAATTACAAAAGTTACAGTAGGGCTGGGAGTGCTTTCCTAGCTGGGGCCTGAAAAGAAGGTTTGTAAACCCAAGTCTCCTGAGCCCTCTTTATTAAAGGGTTATTTCCCCCTGCACCACTGGTAAGTGGAAGAGTGCAGGCGGCTCGTTTGCTGAAGAGGACTTCTCCAACTGAGGGGATCTAACAGCAAAAGAAGGGGAGAGAGGCCAGACAGTTCTGCTAATCCACACCAGAAAGAAAGGAGGAGAAATCAAAGCAGACTGGCAGCAGCTCTAATTCTGCAGCACTCAGCCACTGCTGTGCTGACGACCCCGAGCACTCGGCTTCTCAATGCTGAGCTGCTGCATTCCCCTCCCAGCTTTGGGCACAGCACTGGGGTGGGTGTGTGAGCAACAACTGGGTGGGCAGATGGAAGAGAGGGGGAGGAAAAGCCCTACAAGGCAGTGCTGTGAATGGGATCTGACAGGGCAGCGATCCAAGATGCGATACAATGGTCTACTTCAATCAAGGTCTCCCCCAAAGAACAGAGATGTGAGCTGAAGCTAATAAACCTTCAGGCTTGTCAGTGCTCTGGCCTCAGCCCTGCACAGGGCCAAGTTAATCAACAGCTTCTCCAAGAGACATTTAAAGGACAGCTGAGCCTTGAGCTCTTCATGCTGCAAACCTCAGCCCCCTCCCCAAGGCCTGGGGGCAGAGGTCACTCTTTCCTGACACCTGCTCAGAGGGTCAGGCACAAAAGGACACAGCCAGCAGCAGTTCACTCCTGCCCACTGCCTGTTAGAAGAGTGTCTCTGCCCACTTGCTCCAGGTCCCAGGAAATCCCCAGGGAGATGCTGGTGGTGTTATTTTCTAACTCATCTCAAAGCAACTTGGAGGATCTGTCCAGGGATGTTCTGCAGAGCAGCAGAAGCAAGGAGCAAGCAGCCCCAAGGAGGGAGGAATGAGATCAGCCTTTGGTCAGCCTTGGCTGCACAGCAATGTCCATCAGTGGCACAATCCCAAGGAGTTCAGCAGGAGCAGCTCTTTGGGCTGTGACTGCAGACAGGTGCCTCTTCCACGGCTCATCCCTCCCTTGGCAGTCCCAGAAAAACAGTGGGAGCTGCAAGGAATGGAGGAAAGCAGGGAGAGACTGAAGGAACAGGAGTTCAGGAGGACTGGGACTAGTCTGGGCCCTGCACTTAACTAACAGTGAACCCTGAAAAAACATACAATGGCATAAAACCCCAGCACTGCCCACACGGGAAACACACCACCCCTTGTGGGATAACCCTCACTTCTAATAGAGGGCCTCCCCTATTAGCTGAATCCTGCTAGCAACAATAGAAGCCAGGTCCTTCTCCAACCTGATTTCTGTGCCTTTTTGGGCAGCAGACAACCCACCTTTTCCCCTGGCCCAGGTGAAGGATCGGCTGGTCCCGACGCTCTCCGACTCCGGCACGGCCGGCTCGCTCTGCCACGGCTGCGAGTGCAGCTCAATGGGTTTGCTGCTGCTCTTCAGAGGCGTGATGTACTTGGGCAGCCCTTTGTAGAACCACGCCCCAGACCTCTTCCAAACCTGCCAGAGACAGAGACAAAACACCTTAAGCCTGGGTTTTTACAGCAAGAGAGCACAACCACCACAAAATGAGCTCCCCACCAAGCTCAGCCCGGCCATTCCCTGCGAGCTACCTGGACCCCACTCAAACACGGGGGAGTCAACCCTTCCAGCTCACAGAGCCCAACAGTTCCCCTGAAATCTGCATCTACCATAGCATCCCAAATTCCTCCCCAATCCTTGTCAGCCCAGCTTTACCTCAGTCCTTCTCCAACAACTGAAAAATGACAAATGTGAATGAGCAGCAGCCACAGATTGAAGGAGGAGCAGGTGATTGTGCAGAGCTTCTTATGTTCTCCAGGTCATGACTAGATGTTTCTCTGATGCTGTACTTGAGTCAAATACACATTCCTAGACTTACCACACTGGGATGAAGTTCCCTGTCCTGCACTAAGTTCAGCAGTTCAGATTCTGCATCTATTGCTCTCCCACTGGGAATACACAAAAAGAAAAGCACCCTGGAGAGAGCAGGCTGGTGCCATGAGTGGCAACGGCCCCAAACACATGCTCTGCTTAGAGTGAAACAAGCCCTGCACTGGCTGGAGGAGCAGAAAGCCCTGACAAGTCTCTCTTCCTGGGATGGGTCCCTCAGCCTTGGGTTGCTTTACTTCTGACAGTCAAAGTCCGGCAACAGCTGGAGAATGGGACAGCAGAAATGTCCCCTCGTGTCGAACTGAATGGCACAACCTCAGTGTTCATCTCACAGAGCAATTCAGGCCAAGCCAGATCATTTAACGAGCCTGAAAACCCCAGAACGAGAAGAACAACACTCAAATAACCTGAACCTGGAGCAGGAAATGGACTGCAAGCACTAAACTGTAATATCTCCTGTAAGAACGGCCTCTCCTCTCCAATTTAGTTTTAATGCAGCTTATGATGAAGGCACTCTATTAAGTACATTTAATATAAAGCCTGATGTGAGCCAGAGGAAGGGAAAAGGGTGGCAGCTCAGACAAGGAGAAATGGCCTCTACAAACCTAATTCTTTCGTGCCTTCCAGCAGTCTAATAATGAGCTAATGAGACAGCCAGGGCAAAAATACGTTAATATAGTAAAAATATCATTTTTTATTTCATGCAAGGAGGTAGAAACCTTGCACTGTTGTTCAGAGCAAAGATCAGTGTTTTCGCTCCAAGTTCCCAAAGCATTTTACAAACAGTATCACCATTATGGCAATGGGTGCAAATGCAGATACCCCTAATTGCAGCAATACGTTTGTAATTTGCATTTAGGGCTTAATCAGAGGGCAGTGACAAAACCTGGCACTCAGGAGTTCTCCTCATGCAGGCACAAAAAGCAGGACACCAGAGGTCCCATTTCACTGATGGGAGGAGATTGCTCAGCAGGTTGCCTGGTTCCTTGTTCAGAGCCATCAACACTGAGAGTTCAAATCTCTGTGTTTGGTGTCTTGAAAGCCAAGTGATGGCAATCTGAACTCAGGGGGGAACCTTACCTGATAGTAAGGTTTTTAAAAGAGCACCCAGCAGAAGACAGCAGAGCATTGCTGTGACCCAGCACACACATCAGTTATAAGAGTGCAAGAGAGACACTTGTGCAGCAGGATTTAGAAACCAGTAGGTGAGAGCACCCTACAATTACACCAACATTTTCCTGGTGGGTAACATCCCAGATGGATGGTGAGGCTCACATCCAAGCGTGTACAACCGAACTGGGAAATGCAATGTATTTTTTAAGTCTGGGACGGACAGCTCTGCATGGAGCTTAGTCCACTGCAACTCAGGTGAAGATGCACCATGCAGGAGCTGCAGGCTGGGTAAGCCCTGGTCTCCCTCATGAGAGGAAGGCTGGAGGCTTTGGGAGCAGCTGCACACACAAGACACAGTGGAAGCACAAGGACTGTGGCAGGCACAGGGTTTGCACCCTGAGCAGCGCCACGGCTTGAGGAGGGCAGGTTGTCCATCCCCTGATGCTCAGTGAGTAGCTGGGGCACACATACCTTCCCTCTATAAACTGCTGGGGAGGAAACAACCCTCTGGTACAGCCATTCTCTGAACAGACCTTGCAACATCTGTAATTTAATTTGAAGCACTGGAGAGACCTATTATCTTCAGGCGAACTACAATTTAGGCACACCATAAAACCAATCAGACACAGCACGGATTGCTGCAACAAAGGCTGGTTGCCCCCAGGTTTCTCACTACCCCAAAGCTAGTCGTTATAGAAAGAGTTAATGATATAATACACCCAGCTCTGATGTGGTAATAGTAGTATAAAATTGATTCTCTGCATACATATTCGCTTTAAATTGGTGCCTCTAATAGAGTTTGGTCTTATTACAGCAGCACTGAAATAATTTTGAGATCAGCTCTAAAACAGCTCTCCCCTGTATGAATTCAGTCCCTCTGCCACCCCAGTTTAGCAGCAAGGCCCATCCCAAACCACCACGGATCACGTTCTGTTCTGCACATGGGCACAAGGGGCAGTTTTAGTACCCATGCATCAAAACAGATCGATGCTGCTGACTGCTATTGATGGCAGTTTGACTGATCTCAAGAGTGGCCTGACAGCAAAGTTCTTGCTTGATTTTAAATTAATAAATCTGTAATGGCACTCCAAGAATAAAACTCCTGTTTATTAGCAGGAGCTGACTCTTGCCAAGGAGGAGAGAACGTTGCTCCCACCAGTCCCGTGCCCCACGGCAGCCTGAGTTTGGGTGGAGCTGGAATTTCACCAGCCAGCCCCTTCCAGTCTCTTGCAACAACCCAGTTTTGAGGAACATTGATCATCCCTTGCTCTGAGTCCTCGACAGAGGGGAGTAAAGATCAGTATCTGCATTACTCCAGATTGGGATGGGGTGGCCCTGTGTGTGGCTCAGGACAGAGCAGCCACACCACAGTTCACCATCTGTCTGTGGCCCTGCGCTCAAACTGGCCCAACACAACCAAAATCCACACTAAACACCAACTCCCTTCAGGCTCCTTGTCCTTCTGCCTCCCCTGACACCTAAATTACCCCAAAGCAAAGCAGGTGAGGAGAGCTATTCAGCACCACACTCCTTTTATTACTTCAAACCAATTTAACAGTCATGGCCATGACAAGTCCAGAGGGCTCAGTGCCTTTTATAACCCTGATAATATTCCTATTAAAGTTGCATCAAGCCATCATTACAGCTATAGGATGAGAAATGCAGAACCAGATGTGTATTTTATCGAGCACTTTCAAGTGCAGCCTGTAAATGGGACCTAACAGAGAATTGCTGGGCCCTGGTGAAACCCATGTTACTGCTCAAACTTCTCTGAGCATACAAGTGCTAAAACAGACTCCTAAACAGGGAAAACATTACAACTTGCTGATGAAGGGATGGTATCACAGCTGAAGGAATCATAACAAACACTTGCGGCCCCTCTAGAGTTCTCTTCACCAAACCAGGTCCCCTAAACAGAGCTGCTTTTGCTGCAAAGCCACATTTTGCTCTACCACCTCCTGCTTGTGCCACATGGTCGCTGTTCTCACCCTGCAGCCCTTTCCTTCACAGCAGTCCAGGCTTGGTGAGAGGAAAAGCACCACCTTTAGCTTCCCATGCTGACACCAACAACACCGCTCAACCCCCCAGAAAGTGGGGGAGCAGGTTCTCGTGGGCTACAGTGAAGAGAAAGGCACCTGCAAAGCACAGCCACCCCGGGAGCACCTCGCTGCCATCGCCTGCAGGCAGCACATGCCCACACACTCACTTTGTCCCAGCTCTCCAGCACGGCTCTGGCACGCTGCAAACCACTGGCAGGGAGAAAGGGCGATCGCTCTTCAGCTTCGTTATTTGCATTCATCTGCTTTTCCATAACACAGAGATTTCCAATTACATTATTTACAGCAATCTGTTGTCAACTCCCACATTCAGCACTTGAGGACGAAGAAAATTAAAAGGCAGTGGAATTACTATTCGGAGCTTTGTTTCCGGAATAGCAAAATCTATCGCACCCCTGACCCCGACGCTTCTCAAGCTGCAGTGGCTGCCAGCCTTCAACAATTTATCATTCCACTTTCAATCAGGCCTCTTTTTTTTTCCCCCGTGGCTCTATTCTAGAGGACACTATTTTGAGTCTGACTACTTGCCACCACCCCCAAAATAATATGGCAGAGGCTATTGATGAGTTCTTTCAATTGCAAACAGGTGCACATCCCTCCGGTTCAATCCGGAGTCACCCAAAATAAACACTCCTCTCCATCAGTGGGGTGTTTTGCCAAGAAACCATCATGCCAGGCAGGAATAACCCCGGGCTACGTTGCTTTATAATGTTCAAAACGGTATGAGTGTGTATGTGAAAAGGGAAGCCCTGGGGGCAAAAGGGGAGGAGACGACTCCCGTTCCTCCAGGGCGGTGATGTTCCTCCCCTGCACGGTTTATTGTGATAAACTGAGAAACTCAGCCAGCCATGAAAATGCTGCTCAGTGGAGGAGAAGAAATTAAAAGGAAAGTGAAGCAGAGGGGGCAAATTAAAACTTTTAACAGGTCCCTGATAGCCGGCGCTCTCTTTCATATTCGATGGGGTTTTATTTTAAAAAAATAAAAATAAAAAAGCTCTCTCTCCCCCCACTCTTCTGAAACCGCTTTCATTATCGCTACAATTTTGGATGTGTCAATTCAAATGTAAATGTGCAAGAATGCTTCCAAGAGGATTTTAATTACGATGATAGCATCGCTAATTATGGATATATAAAAAATTATATATATATATATAAAAAAAGGGGTAATTCGGGAAGGTGCTTTGCAGAACCTGGTGGTATCAGTCAAAACAAGGCTGTGCAGAGAGTTAAACGGCTGGGCAGGGATTTGACAAACCACAGCAGGTCCCTTTTTCCCCTTCAGGCCAGGAGGTGACAGGCAGGATCCAGCCACACGCGACTAATTCAGCATGGGCACTGCTGCCCAAGCTGTTATCGAGCTCACGTGCTCTGCCAGAGGCCTGGCAGCAGGGAATCATTCCAGCTGTATATATATCCACCACTGCTCCTCTCAGGCAAGTCCTGCTCCTCTGACAGCTGCTGCAATAAGCCTGTTTCACTGGAGGACCTGCTCCCCTTCTGCCCTGCACTCATTCCCATGGGTGCTTCACTGCCACATTAGCAAAGAGACTCACTGCAAACCCAAGCCAGTGTTTGCTGCAGTCAGGGATCAGCAGCCCTACCATGCCATGGGATTCTATACACAGGCAGGAACAGGACTGCCCCAAGGAGGATCAGCCCTCCGTGCTGTCTTCAGAAAGGCAGAGCAAGATCAAAGCCAAGAAAGGTGATGCAGCACATGGAGGAGGGAATTAGGAAGGGAGAGTCTTGCCCTCAAAACTGAATGGAAGCTTGATCAAATTTGTTTCTACCCTTGCTTGCAGGAACACTAAATCACAATCCACATCGGCTTTAATTCCACTGACCTCTGAAGACATTGCAAAGAAAAACAACCACAGAATCCTGGAAGAACAAAAGAGGGTTTTCCACAGCTGCCTCTGCAAACACCTGGGACAACTGGACTCTCCCAACAGGCCAGTTCTGGCCTACAGCAGGTGAGCTCTATCTTATTTCAGGAAGAAGAGATGCACTGTTGATGCAGGGTCCTTGGGGATGCTCTCTTTGCCAGGAGGAACACCCAGGCCCTGTCAGGTCCTGGCCATGTTAGAACACAGTACTTTCCTCCCAGCTCCTCCTGGCCCCTTGGAGACCCTCACCCTGTGCCCATCCCGCAAGGCAGGTCCAGCAGTGCCAAAGGCTCTGCTTTGTTTCTGGATCACTGGGATGCACAGCAGCAGGCAGAGCCCATTAATCGCCTCCACTCTCCAGAAATAAGACAGTGTCAGAGCACGTTGTTCCTCATCTCTATGCAGCACAGCCTTCCCAGTGGAGGTTTTCAAGGAAACAGAAAGCAGCACGGAACACCTCTGAGTGGCTGAGGCTGGGATTCCCAAAGGGATCTGTGGACAGCAAGCACTCAATTCCAGCTGAAGAACTCATCTAAACAACAGCTTGCTACTTGGGTCTTCATTTGACCCAAGCAAAGTGATGATTTAATCATCACTGGAGCCAGCTCAGATTCTGTCCACACAGCAAAAGGGGGAAATGACTGCCACATGTCACCAAACTTACGCTGGTTCAAACTAAGCCTGCAGAGATAAATAATAATAAGGAAGGTGGAGGGATGAAAGCTTTGGCATGTAGGAACAATGCCCCACACTGCAGCTGTTAGCTAGTACATGGGAATGTCCAACCTCACCATCCTGGCCTGAGAGCCTGGTGAGACACAAGTGCTCATTTAGTGCATGGCAGAGGCTAAGGGAGACAATTACAGTCCAAGGCTCTCCTTCCAGCCAGATGACGCTGATTAACTCCAGCCAACACCATTTAGTCCACTCGGGTTTCCAAATGACCTCCCCTTCCCACTTCAGTGCCCAGCAGTCTCTCACTAACAGACTCAAGAGCTTCACCAATATCATGCCCAAATAGCTTGAGCGGTGGTTCAGAAAATCAGACAGTGATCAAAGTGCTGATGTGGAGGGAACCACCTCACCTGGAAACACCACATCCCATCACACACCTGGGGACAGGGACTGCACCAGCATCAAACACTCACCCACTACAGTGGTCAAGTTTAGGTGTTGCCAGGGCTCTGTGGCCTGGGACCAGCCTTCCTTAAGGCCATATCTGGTTGGCTAAAGGAGAACCTTGCTCAGTCACACTGTGCACCAACAAGGGGAGAGAAGAAGGGTGATATGGACTTGTTACTCCATCACACAACCCTAAGTGCTCCAGGGCATTCCTGAAGCTCTCTGCCCAGATTCCAGGAAGTAAAATGGGGCTGATACCTAATCACCACATGAGGGATTCAGAGGTTAGACAGAAATGAGACTATCTGATCCCAGAGAGCAGATATCCATCTGCACTCATCAATAGCAAATATCACCTGCAGCAAAGAGCATGGTCAAATGGGTTTGGTCCAGAGCAGATGGCAACACGAGACAGAGTCAGACCACAGAAACAGACACCAACAAGGCACTGGTTGTGAACACAAGCTCTTAAAAGAAACCTGTTAATTTAGTGCATGCCCAGTAATATCATTACACCTGAACCAGCTTCAGAGACTGCACTTGTACCAGCCATCAGCCTGAGGCCCAAGAGCCTCATCTCTTCCTCACACACTTAGGGAAGACCAAAGCCACTAATCAAAGCCACTGATCAAAGTCACTTTCCAGGCATTTATTCTGATTTGCCTCAACTTCCTTGCCCTGGTTGACATGCCTCAAGGCTTCTGCTATTTCTCAATTCCCAATTCCCTCAAAATAAAGGCAGGGCATGTGGGAGGACGGAGGGGATGTATGACTTGATGTCTGGCTGCGTGTCCACACTGTGACCCTTCCAACCTTCTCCTGTTCAGGGCACCAGCACCCTCACAAACAAGAAAGGAGACAGACCCGAACTGACCTTAAAGAGGATAGAAAAACAAAGCAGAAGCTTAGAGCTGGGAGGCAAGATGGGGCTATATTTTAGTTAGTCTAAGAAGGAAAGTTCCATCCATTTCCATCAGGAAAGCACTTTGGTTGTATCTCAGGTTTCACAGAGAGAGAGAGTGCTGAAGGTTATCGTACCCTCACACACTGGCCACAGGTAACACATACCAGACAGGTTAATGTTCTCTGTCCAGTGACCAGGGTTCCTTATCGTTTTTTGAAGAAATAGGAAAAAAAAACACTTGTACAGACTGAGATAAATAAAAACCAAAAAACACAGAAAAAAACAGACTAAAAGAAATAAAGCAAATTTTAGTCCCATACCCATTTCCCTGCAGAGCACAGAAAATACATACACCTGCCTCACTCTCTATTTTGGGATCTCTGTCCGGAATTCAAAACATCTGGATGATTCAGCATATCAAATTATTATCAAAACCCAAGGAGCTCTGCCTGCCCTACCCACACTGCTGTTCAAAAGTTATGTATCCCTCATCCTGCCTGAACACGGGCTTTGCGAGTGCTCCCACACAAACAATCCCCTCCAATGGAAAGCCCAAGCAATGCTGAGTTTCCGCAACAAGCATAAAAAAAAAAATTTCTGCCTCCCTAACACCTGCACAAACGCTGTCACTGTGCCTCAAAAATTGATTTAGCAGAGCACCCAGGTTACACACTCGGTTGCGCTGGTCAGAAACAGCTGCACTGGATTGATGCTCAAGGACCACAAGCAAAAGACAAAAATAAATTGATGGGAATGAGTGAAAATCTGTCCGTGATCACAGAACAAATTCGTGGACTTCACCGTAGAGCAGCGAGCCCTGATGCTGGTGGATGCTGGCTGGCAGACAAGAATTGAGGCAGCCCATTACTTTTTTGCAGTGCAAAGTCGAGGATGAAGGATATAAAAATCTAGAGAGCTGTGTTATAAGTCTCACACTGGCAAGTTATGGGATTTTGCAGGCGGGGAGGAAAACAGATTTAAAAGCTGCAATCCTAGTTATTTTTAGAGGGACAAATATTGCAGTTACACTCTACATCTCTGAAGCTGTATTAAAAAAACCAGTTAGCCAAGTTTATTTGCCACAGAGCCAGGAGGGAAAGAGTGTAAGGTAACAGTCTCTTTATGGCCATGGCTAGAAAAATTCCACAAAGCCATACAGGCTCCAGGTGCCAGTGAGGTTTTTCTCCTCCACCCCCTCATAAACCAAAGTTGTCACCACTGTGTGTGTTTGAGCCTGCCTGGCTCCCAGCCAAGCCTCCCAAACCCCATCCCAAGCTGCCTCACAAGTGTCCAGGCACCGGGAAGAGCTCAGGTAGGCTCCACACAGGAGGCAGGCAGGTGAAAGCTGCTGAGCCCCATCCCTCCACAGCTGTATTTTACCTCTCTCTGTTCACTGCAGATCTTGCACAACCAAAGAGGACGTTTCTGGGCTCCAACGGTTTCTATTCCACACTTGGTGCAAACTTTCTGAAACAAGGAGAGAGAGAGAGAGAGAAAAAAAAAAAAAAGTGGTGTTGGCAACTCCCCACAGCCACAGAGCCCTTGTGAGAGAGAAGGGTGAGAAACACCTCTCCCAAGACCTCTGTTTTGCTTTCCTTAGAAACCTAAACAGGGCACAATTTTCTTATTTATCCTGGAGAACCATTCATTGCAGGAAGCTGCTTCAGATCTATATGGACATGAGACAAAGGCAAACCTACAGCACAGCCCTTGACTCCAGAGAAAGAACTGCACAGGGCAAATCAAACCTCATGACCCACAGACATATTTCCAGAATGTTTTTTTTTATTCCTCTGAACCCTAAACCCAATCTCTGTGGCATGGAAAGCAGCTGTAACCAAGTACAAGACTGGAAATCCTCTCCTCCCCTCCCTCACACACACAGACTTAAACCCCACAGCTTCCCTTCCAGTTCACCACACGCTCCTTGCTATTGATTTGTGGTGTTTAGGAAGTGGGAGGACCACAGCTACACACACATTTCCTGAATGCCTGACAGCCCTTATTGCTGCACAAGGGACCTTTCATGTCTCCGCTAGCATTACAAGCCATTTACAACCTGAATCACCTAATATTATATAATGAAGCTGATGCCTATCAGCCTTGGCATACAGCTTGAATGAGAAATTGGATGAATTCTTTGATCCTCACAGAGCAAAAGCCACTCGCAAGAGGGCTCTGGAGAGCAAAACCTTGCTGAGAAATACATGAGAATTTGATATCCCCAGGTAAGGTCTTACATATCCCCCTAACCAGGCTCCTGTGAGCCTGGAGGTCTGTGTCCAGGGACAAAGGTCTCAGTGGCTCAGTGCCCAGCTCTGGAGGAGGAGAGTGGCAGAATGATGGTACCTGAGGCAGTGGCATCATTGCACGAATAAACACCCAACTGTTTTGGTCAGTGTAGTCCAGAGGAAGGTCTGTGCCCAACTCATGCTGCACAGAAAGCAGGGAGGCACCAGCAGCCTCACAGAGGTTGGTGCTCTTCTCCATCTTGCTGTTCCTGCCCTCATTCTCACAGGGAAACAAGGAACAACCTATTGGGTCTGGTGCATCAAAACTCAAGCCAAGGGGGATTTGCAGATTCAATCAGCAGACACCACCTGAGCTACCCCCAACTCTCCCTGCCTCAAACCAAAATCTGAGGGAGGAACTCAGTCTGAAATACCCTCAAAGATCCCAATCCCCACACGAATAGCACATTCAAACGCTCCCTCTAGTGGAAGCTTCCAACCGATTTTACTCCCAGCCATAAATTTTCAAAATTCCAATATTGAACGGCGCTTTCCTCCTCCCCTTCTCTGCAGACTAGCTGGAAAACTGAGCATCACTCACAACCCCTCAGAAGAAGACAAAAAAATCAAGGACATTTAAATGCAGCCCCATTTCTCATTAAATACAAGACAAAGCACTTTCTTCTCCTACTCACACTTCACCTTTTATACAGGATGCCCTCTGCATGGTAAACGGCACACTGTGCTTTGTCTAACTACTGCCATTGTTAACACATCTGGATTTGCAAGCATCTTTGTCTTGACATAATGGCTCCATTTCTAAGATAATAAAAACTAATATTAAAAGCATTCTTCATAAAGCAGAATGTGGCACTTAGAAAATCCGTCAGGCTACAAGAAATGCAAGAACCTCCATTCAGCACAAGGGGCTTGCTGAGGGTAAATTCTTTGCTATGTTTCAGATGCATCATTACAATTCCAGTTATTGAATTAAACAGGCTGCAATGAGATGGTAACAGAGCACTGCCTGCAAGAAAAATACGAACTTTAAAAATCCATAATTCCCTGACAAATTGCTTATTGCATACAGCACTGCACAAGTGATGGATGTCCCTGGACAAGAGGGAACAAGCTTGAAGCAGGAGTTCACTCTATGTGCTCTGCTGGAGGGGTGACTGTTCCCTGAGTTCACTCCACAACATTAAAAAGGAGCAAGGGGAGAAGCCCAGGGCACCCAGGCAGCACTTCCCTAGGTTTGCACACAGCTGAGAAGTGCAGCCAAGCTGCAAGCAGCTGCAAAAAGCACACAGGAAAAGTAGGGTCTCACCCTAAATCAACCTGGATATGAATGCTCCTGAACTGCCCAACAGACTCCAGACAAAAAGTGAATAACCATAAATAAAGAAAAAAAAACCCATCCTTTCTCTGGGGTTTTCTGGTGACAGCCCTCCCAGAGCCTCAGGCTCATGCTGTGCCACCAGCTGGGGGTTCCTGTCTGCAGCTGCAAATGGAAAAGGCTGGGAAGTCCCTGAATCAGCTTCTGCCTCCTCAGTAGTGTAGTGGGCTCACAGGAGGGAGGTTGGAAAGCCCTGTGGCAACATGACCTAGCTGGCTTCTGACAAGGTGAGAGCAGAACTGCCAGGGGAAGAAGGCAGGAATACAGCACATCCTGTTATTCCACATGCTTGAACCACAGGAAGCAGCCTGCCATCTCCTGTCTGCCACCCATTCTCCACAGGCCACGTGCACACAGACCACGCTCCTCTCAGAGCCACCCCACAGCTCCCATTCAAACCAGACCTTTCACTTCCCAGAACTCTACTGCTGCTTCCTTCCCCACCCCTTCCTCAAGAGCTACTTTCTCCCTGGTTTAGGACCCAGGCGCTCAAAGATTTGCATTTCCTTTCCCAGACACTGCCTTACAAGGAATCTTCTGCATAATCCCTGCATCAGTCAAGATACTTCTGCAAACTGGATCTGGTGGAGAAACCCACTTGACAGCAGAGACAGCACAGTTCCCGCAGCTCCCAGCCCTGCAAGTGTGATGGAAGGGTGCTGGGACCTCGGGTCTGACTGCATGGGACACCCACCTCCCTTTCCTCTCCCACAAGAGCTTCAAGAGCAATGCTGCAGCCAACTGTGGACCAGTGCAGCCCCAGTTTGGCAGCCTGCTCTGCATGAGAACTGCATCTCACTAACTCCAGCACTGCCAGCACCGAAGGTTCTCCACCATGGCCTGCACGGCCCCTTAACCACAGAGGTGCCAACACGCAGCACTCCACAGTAAAGCTGCAGGTTTTACTCTGTGGGCTCCACAGGACATCTCCTCAGTGACAGGTTGGGTGACACCGGTGTCTCCTTGATGCCAGTACCCAACAGGGACAGAGTCAGCACAGGCTGCTCCCTTCCACCCAACCACCATCGAGTCAGAAACACTCCAGCACACGGCAGGTACCCTCACCCCTGCACAGGTAACACGCTGAGATGAGTAACTTACAGAGGTGTCTCCCCAGGGAAAGATGGGCTTCAAGTGCAGGAAAACCAGCCTCCCAGCAGAGGCAGGATAAGGTGGTTGCCTTGGAGATCATCATCTCCACAGCAATACAGATTAACCCCTTGGCTGCGGAGCCTGGACCAGCAGCAGTTGTCCCTGAGGCGCTGGCAGAGCAGCAGTCTCCCCAGAAACTGGTGCCCAAACAGCACCCATGAAGTCCTGTTAACAACACACACAGCACAGGGCTGGAAAACTCACACTGGTTTGGAATGTGAGGGTGGACTTGACTTCTCTAAGAGAGGCGTGGCTGGAAGGTCTAAGGGCACAGCAAAGCTCACAGACTCTGTTACGAGTTGTCTTTGATGATTGTACATTTCTGTGCCCAAGTGGGAGATGCAGAGGGGGCTGAGACACCCCATCCCAGTACTAAGGGCAGTTTAGGCACCTTGAGATCCTGAGGAATAAGAGAAGCAAGAGAAAATCTGATGGTCTGACAGCACCGACCTAGACAAGTGGGGCCAAAGTTAACTGTGCAGAGTTATCCAGCTTCCAGGAGGTCTGGTGGCCTTTCCTAGACAGATCTGCCATCAGGAACAGCAGGAACCTGTGTGACCAAACCCACCTTTTTGCAGTCCTGGCAGAAGACAGCCGTGCTGCCCAGCAGCCCGAGCAGCTCCCCGCAGAGCAGGCACTGCGAGAGCCCGTTCCCCATCGCGTTCTTCCTCATGTTCTCCAGCCTCTCCACCAGGCGCCTGCGGGGAGAGAGGCAGAGCAGAGGTCACAGCACTCACCTTGGAAATGGAAGCACCTGGCACTGAGGCTCGCCAAAAACCTGCAGACTGTGCTCCAGACTCAGCCTACCTCTGCCTCTCCTGTGCAGTTCTGGGCCCCTTGCTGGGACCATATGTACCTTCACTTCAGTGTCTGCACTCAGTGCTTCCTATCAGCTGGCTCTTGGTCTTCAGGAGATATAAACCCCTGTAAGCCCATCTACCAACGTTCACCAAGCTCAGAATAATCAAACTGGAAATACCACTGAGAGGCCTGACTCAGCTAGTAGGCAGAGAGCTCACACAAAGAGCTTGATCCTAAACGCTTCAGGAACTCTGTGTCACTGGGGCCACAGTCTCAGCACAAACATTTCCTGCTTGTAGAGCAGGAAAAGCTTTTAACACTCAGAGTAAGGCAAGTCAAAAAGCACTGGGAAAGGGCAGAGGAGTTAGACCTGCCAAGCCCTCTCCATTTTTACACGTCCCTGACAGCAGCACTGCAGGCACGACTTGGCCACATCCCATTAGAAGCAGGAAGGCCAGACTGAAACCATCAGACCAAAATGAGCCTGGCTGCAGTACAGGAATGCCAGTAACTGCCCCCTGCTTCATTCCACAGCCTACTTGGAAGACAGGAAGCACATATGTATGCACAATGTCCATAGTAGCAGGACAAGGAAAGGGAAGGAAGGTAGGATAAGCAATTAGGATGCAGGATGTGGAGAGCATGCAGAGCAAGGCTGCTGTCACGAAATCACTGCTTGGCAATTTTCAGGCATCCATTTGTAGATGGGGACAGTAACATCCAGGCCATTTATCAGTGGCAGTGACCAGTCACAGCCATGTGTGTGCAGGAGGCTCAGGGAGGAAGTGATCCTGCTATCCATGCAATCCCACCCTCATTAGTGCTAATGTCCCGTCAACCAAGCCCCACACTGAGAGGAAGGCAAGGTCTGTTTGAAAGAGGTTCTGCCTGTGGTGGTGAGGTCAGACTGCACAGCCAGATCGAGCCATCATTAGTGGATTTATGATCCTCAACTTCGGCACAAGAGAACTCCCAGGAGTTAACAAAGGCATTTCAGAGAATGCTTCAGCACGGGAACAGCAAGGGCATCACTTGCTGCAGCTACACCAACTACCACACAGGAACAACCAGCTCCTCAGGGTCACTCCCTGCTGCTGGGGTCTCCCATTTACCACAGAAACCTCACTGTCAGTTCTCATCAGCCCTCATTAACACACTCTGTGCAGGGAAGTGGAGAGGCAGGAAGCTGGGCCTGCTGGACACGGGGTGGGAGTCACTGGGGTTTCCTGTCTCACGAGCACAGAAGCTGCTGGGAAATGCTACAGGACTGCCCAACTCCCTGGCTTTAAGGTAGTGCAGGATGATCACAGACACAGCTGAGGCCAGACCGCCAGCAGGACTGAAAGCAAATGGAAATCTGCAGCAGCAAAAGGATGCCTGTAAATTAAATAATTCAAGCTAGCAAACCCATCCAGAGGGCTCAGCCAACTAGAACATCAACTCATTCACTGCTCCAGGCAAAATCCCAGGGGACTGGTGCAGATGAGGGAAAACCTGACTGCACTGCCAGCAGTGGCCTCTGAGCCATCCGCCCACCAGCACTGGGCACCTTCCCAGCCTCCTTCAGAGCCACTGGGGCAGCTGCCTCAGCACAGGCTGCATTTTCCAGGGACTGTGTCAGGGCTGCAACCTCAGCAAGCCCTGAGGTGAGAAAGGCTCAAGATGTGGAGAGACGGAAAACATCACATCCTTCCCAGTGTTCGTCACCTCCAAACAAGCAACGCGGGAGGAGAAAATAACTGACCTAAGGGATGCTCTGACTGATGGAGGCTGAGCTCAGGCAGGTGGGAGAACCATCCCTCTGTCTGTGCTGACCCTTCCTCGGGAGGGAAGGGGACAAATGGACGTGACTGTACCCGATGCGCTGCTGCTCGATGATGTCCAGTTTCTCTGCCTTGCGGATGACTTCCAGAATGACCTCAAGCTCCTTTGGGCTCAGAGCCTGTGTCTTCCTCTGCTTCTCAGTCTGGAATGTGCGCACCGACCAGCCCGTCTGGAGCCTGTGGGAAGGGGTGGAGGGCAGGATTCAGCTGTGAAAGGAAAGCACAAAACCCCTGCCCTGCCCCACAGGCCAAAGCTGCCAGGCACAGACCCACGTCAGCCTTTCACCAGAGGGGTCTGTTCCATGACTAACGCCCAAAGCTGGAGTCTCCTCTCACTGACCACGTCACTCCTCCAGCATCCCAAGTGCTGTGCTGTCTCTCCCTGCCCTCTCACTTCCCTTTCTGCTCCACTTCATATTTCACCACTCCAAGCCCTCAATCCTGTTTGTCTCTGCCCATAAAGAAAACCAGTGCCCCTGGGAATGGCTACCCTACTCCTGGGGGTACCCTTGGAGAGGTGGGTGCTGATGCCAGACACCACAAATGCCAACAGCAGACTCTCAAACACAGGGATTACCTGCATCCTCCTCCCTCCAGATCACACATTTCTAAGGTCCTCCTTTCAAACACACAAATCACTGGGCATGCTTGGAAATATAAATTTGGCAACTTCCCTGCTTGGTCTAAGCCAGGTTCACATGAGGACTTTAGCAAACCACTTCCCTCTGTGCCTTACACACAGCAGCTGATGTTTCTCCTTGGCTCACTTGGCGACAGGCAGGAGCTTTCACAGCTCAATTAATTACCATTCAGGAGGGGTTTAGAGGTCACTGGATAAAGTTATGGCTGCTAAGAGAATGCAGGGCACTCTCTGGCACAACTGTCTTACTGAGGCTTTCAGGTGCAGGCTGGAGAAGTGGCAGTGGTGTGCACTGTTCACAGCCAGGCAGTCCCCCCAAAATATGGGGTGCACTCCTATTTTCCAACACTCTGCAGCAGCAGGATGACCCCAGGGGTTCAGGCAAGAGCAGAGGTGGCAGAGGCATGGTACCAGCTGCCAGAGAAGGAAAGCATCCAAGAAAGAAATGCAGTTCTAGTGCTTGACTCATCTCCCTCCTTTTAGTCTTTAGGTTATGCAGCAATTTTAACTTCAGGGGGAAACAAGATCAAATGACAAGTTCCTAAAACAAAAGAGTGCTGCTGGCAGCTGGGGGATGCTATCAAATATATTTAGGGTGCTGCAGAGATACCAGCCTGCTTCCAGGCCCTTCCTTTCAGCCAGGGGAGGGCTGGTGGGATGGACTCGAACCACGCTGCACATTCCGTGGCGGGCTGGCAGCCCTGAGCCCCAGCTTTGCAGGCTCCTGTCCCAGCAGGCAGGGTACAGAAGGGTCTATGTGACAGGACAGCAGACCAGTGCTCCACACAGACAGCAGGAAAGGATTCAGGGCAGAGCTGAGGCTGGAAGGAGAGGAGGAGGGTGACGAGGACTCACTTGGCTCGCAGTGCCAGCTGCCGGTCGTTGGGGCAAACCCACTGGCCCGTCCCGCTCCCGAAAATCATGTCAGCCATGGCACCAGGCTGGGCAGGAGTGGCAGGGATCACACCTGGAAGAAGCAAACACCAGCACGGAGCACAGCTGTCATTCCACCCCTGAGAAAGCACAGGGCAGCACTTGGCAGAGCCTCATTGACCATCCCAGAGGGCCACTCTTCCAGCAAACCAAAGGGAGGTGATCTGCTGGCATCTCACACAGGGGAAGGAGACAGACTCTCACCCACAGACAGCGATAAAAACATACCATCATCCTCATAAAATATAAGCTAATAAATACCTTGAAATACCTTGAAGGCAAGGCTGGAAGTTTAGATTTTATGGTACTCTCAAAAAAAAGCCAGACACTCTTTGTCAGTTCTGATTTTTCATTTCAAACTAGAGAAAAGCATCATCTGTAAGAATAATCTCTGCCTTCCCACCTCCAGAGCCCCAATGCTGCAGTTCTGACAGAAAAAGCCATGCTAAAAGGACATAAAGAAGCTATAGTTGCCTTTTTCTTTTTTACCTCTTAATGGGGTAACAAACAAAAACCCACGCTACAATCAGCATGAATAGTGGCAAGTCATTTAGTTCATTAAAACTGCCTCCATAATAGCCTGATATTTATAACTACAGCCTACAACAGCAGCTTGTTTGCATTCTCTGATGCTGAAGACAGCACCTCTTGCAGCAGATCTCCTGCTGTGGCTCCTGTCCCCGGCATGGTCACACCAGTGATTCCTCGTGTTTAGTGACAGTTTCACTGAACTGATCAGTAAAGGCAGCAAGAGCCAACCTCCCTGTGCTCAGGGGAGAAACATTCCCAAAGAAACTCTGCAGCTAAGCACTTGTGAGTCCTGCCACAGCAGCCTGGGTGAACGGAAAGCACCAGGGGACAGGCACAGCCAAAAGATTTCAGTGGATGCACAACTAGACTTGATGTACCGAGCTTTTAACCAGCTGGCTTTGGTCTCCAGCAGAGCGAGTGTCTCAGAAGCCCTAATGCATAAATTTCCAGGTATTAATACTTACCTTCCCCAGAACAGACACTTGCCAGCTTTGAAACCATACCTGCTGGGCAGAGATAACGTGTTTAATGCTGGCTGGCAAACAGAAATCAGATACAATGGCAGGAAGGTGCATCCCCTGCCAACTGTGCCGTAGTTCCCGAGCAAACACTTGCTCCAGTCTCAACCCACAGCACAGTTACCCAGCAGTGCCTGTGGGTCAGTGCTGCACCTACCCTAGCTATCTGCTGCTGACACACAGAGCTCTCTGCATGGAGATGCACAGGGGCATCCCAGGCTGATGGCCTTGGCCCTGTTACACAGGCACACACACAGCTTGTGCACATCCATCCCTCCCTCCCTGTGCTGAGCTTACACGTGCCACACATGCCACGCTCACCCCCAGCACAGAAACACTAACCTGTGTCAGAGAACCGACAGCTCCCTCTTGCCAAACCCCACAGCAGCCCTGAGAGCCAAACCAGTTACTAACAGTGAACCAGTTCTCTCTTCTCTGACCATCTGATTTTTGGAAAGAGTCTGAAAACCTGAGTGATTTCAACAGGCAGGAGAGAAGAGGGAAAATTCCACATGGAGCACAGATTTCTTTCAGAGCAAAGGGACAGATCTATAAAAAGGGTGAGGGCTCAACACAACTCAAACTGTACAAGTGCAACCCGAACTGTGCAACTGTGCAAAGTGAAGCATGGAGGAGATAGGAAGCTGCAGGAAAGAGGGTTGAGACAGGAAGGACAGAAGTGTCACTTTCACTTTTTTAAACCTTTACTACATTAGTTAAGGTGATCACTTTTGAAAGTGAAGAAATCCTTGAACCCTGGCACCTTCAATTTACCAAGTGCTTTCCCCGCTCTGCTCAGCGCTGCACATGCTGTGCGTTTGCATTTCCATTTGGTCCCAGAACATCTCGTGCTCTTTTCATCTTCTCCACGATCTCAAGCGAGGAGAGAACACCTTCCCCACACACATCCCCCAGCAGCTCACACACAGGGGAGCAATCAAGCATGAGCAGCAAAAGAATACAGCAGCTCCCGCCCCCGGGGCAGGGTTAGAAGAACAGAGAAGCTACAATTTCACACAGAATGGCTGACCTGGGATTTTCCAGAGATTTTCTAAGCCTGTGATGTGTGGTTACAGGATTATATGCACATGTAGCCCCCCACACATATGCATATATTAAATTACTCTTCAGCTGCACCACGTATTCCTCCCTCCCACTCGGGCACACCTGAGGAATAGCACAGCCCACACTCTGCGTCCACTGGCGAGGCTCAGTGCACACACCGTGAGCGGCACTCGGTGCCTCTGGGATGGATGTTTAGCATAAAAGCTGGAGCCAGGGCAGGGGAGTTTGCTTTGCCAGCAGCTGAGCTTTCAGGGTGGAAAGCTGTGCTGAAAACATCTGCCCCTCCTCAGCAGAGCTTTATCTGCTCTAACAGAGCTGAAGGCGAGTCAGAACAGAGCACATCAGCTGAGCATTTTTCTCAGGAGAGACCTAAATGCATTCTGCAGCCTCACAGCACAGTGAGCTTTGCTCAGCGTGACTGAACAAAAACAAGCAATGTCATGCTCTTTTGCCTCTTGTTACTCAGCATACGCTTTCTGTTCTCCACCATTCCCTGAGCACCATCTGCAAAGAGAGGAGGAATAAAAAACATTGCTTGAAGAGCCATCATATCCCAAAACAGTCTTCAGGGAGATTATTCCCTGAAATATTTATAGGAGTATTTTCTTCTGGTGGCATCAGGATGTGCTGTTTCCTCTCATCTAAACTGGCTCTGCAGTTGGCTTTTGCACCCTGGCCTCTGAAAAAAAGCCTGGTGGGGAGTGACACGACTACCTCAGAGAAGGAAACAAGAATGGGACACAGTCTGCTGGGGCAGAAGCAGGACTGGAGGGAAAGGACTATCTCTCATGGGCATGGGAATGATGCCAGAGGAGTGGTTTCCATCATCTGGAAGGGATGAAGCATCCTCCCTCTTATCTCTGTACAGGACAAGAAGTACAGTGGAATCAGAAACACTAAGATAGTAAAACCACAGCAGCCTGGGGAGTCATTTCCATGGGCTGTGGGGAAACATCCCTCTCTTGCAGTCTCTTGCACTCTCTCAAAAATACTCCAGTTAGCACCTACCTTATCCAGCCATCCCCTCCCTGTCCTCCTCTCAAGTGATTTAACTAAGGGTAGAAGCAGCCAGTGTTACTTAGTGTTCCAGAAACAAAACTTCCCAGTCCAAGATTCTGCTTTTTACTTGAATTCAGAATTAAAAGGGAGCTCTTACCAATATTATGACCTGCTTTAAAAGCACTCCACCTGTTTGTTCCTTTCCTATGATGGAGGAAGTCATGTGAAACAAAACCTCATTAAATCTGAGTCCACCTGGCTGCCCTGGGCACAGAAGCAGAGGGGAGCTCTGCACGAAGGAGTTCTGCCCTGCACTGAGCCAACCCTTCACGGGGAGCCTGGAGCATCCTGGAGGATGCAGAACCCAGCACATCTCTGCCTACAGCTCTGATGTAGCTCTGCTTCTGCTCTCCCCATGATAAGACTTGTGCTCTTCAGCCAGAGAACAGGGCACCTGAGAACATGACTTCAGTCTGGGAGGGAAAAGTCTTCCAGTGGGGTCTGAGCAAAGGGAACGAGGGCAGGCAGACACAGCCCTTTGACTTGATGGTCTTCAAAGAATTTCAGGCTCTCCTGCGAAAGAAGGCCATTTTCCTCAGCAGAAAAGCAACGTGAACATCATGTATCTTTACCTCAGTAACAGAACACAGTCACAGCAGGTGTACAGTGAGCACAGTACCTGCTATCTGACCACCTCCAAGAGCAGATGCTTCAAGAAGAGTGTAAGAGTAGAGCACGACACAGCAATTCTTATCCAGAATACTCTCTCAGCCTCCAGAGATTCCTGGATCATGCACTCTGTGAGCCAGGCTGCAACTCTGTATTTAACACCCCTAACGTTTTTCTATCCCAAATTTATCAGCTTGCTTTTTCAGCTCGTGTACTTTTAGCATCACCTCGCTACACCAAGTCCCTTCCCCGCTCCTCCACCTCGAACACATTTTGACTTTACCTTGACTACACCAAAGTTAAAACTGGAGGGTCCTGTTGACACTGAGGCAGTCACTGCAGCAGAAACACCTCCTCACACAGCGACAGCACAGCCTGCACCAGCCCTCCTGCAGCTGGGCTGATTACAGGTGCCCACGAAGCACTAATTCCTCAGAGCCCTGCAAATACAAAAATATCCTACACAGGCCCGTGAGGAGCTCTCCAGTCAGCTTTCATTTGCCTGCTTATTTCAGCTGAGCAGCGCGTGTCTGTATTAATTTGTTTTCATAGGAAATTAATTAGGCAATTTTTTTTTTAAATACTTCATTTAAAAAAAAAAAAATCAAAATTAAACAGTTGGCCAGGGACAAGTCCCCAGTTCCCAAGGCGTGCTGTGCCGGTGTAATTAACCCGCCTGCTTCCAGGGCGTCACCTCCCCCAGGACTCCCAGTTTGCATCAGGTACCTGCTGGGCTGTTTTTCCTTTTAGCGGCTGCTCCCTCAAAGAAGCAGTGTAATTACTCTCTGCTCCGCTCACCAGACCCCATTATCCCCGGGAAACCTTAGCAACTAAGTGAGTGTTTGCTCGTGTTGCTATGACAGAGGATAAATGACTGGCGGAGATTGATAAGGTTAACCCAGCCCCTGCCTCCCGCCCACCGGCCCGGCCCTTTTCCTCCCAGACACCGGGGAGACAAGGGCGAGCAGGCAGGGAAAGGCCATTTGCTCCAGACGCAAGTCTTCCCCTCATGATTTAAAGATCCCAGTGCCACGGTTGTATTTCAAAGCACACGGCTGTTTTGAAGCGACAGAATAACCCTCGGGGCTGTCGAAACGTGGCAGAAGACACGCACTTGACTTTGAAGATCTGGCCAAGTCTCAGAGCCAGAGCAGGGCAGTAACTGTGGCTGTACAAGTGCTGGCTGAATCAGGGCTTTATAGAAGTTTTTCTCACGCACAACCCACTTTGAACTGCCCGTTCACACCTACATCTAGCAGTTCGTCAGCCCCTTCAGTGGCACAGGAGCCTTCTGTAAGCATCAATAAAATGCTATAAAATGATTTTAATAAGGGCTAAGCAGGCAGGAAGCACAAGAGTGGAGCCAGGTGATCCCCATCATCTCCTGCTCCCCTCTCTCAGGCAGGGAGACACCCAGGCACAGGGGCACAGCTGAGGAACAGCCTTTTGTCATTCCTTACAAGTCCTCACAGCAGCACAAACCCTCAGCAGCCGAGGGAGAGCCAAGAGACACAAAGAATCCAACACGATCAGACTTGACTCGCAGCTCTGTGGCTTGGGCCAAAACACAATGTCCAAATAACCACAAAGCCTTGGCAAGCTTTGGGACAACAACTTAAGAACCCAATCAGACAGACTTTTTCCAGTCTGTCTCACCATGAAAGCTCAAATCTAAGCAGCATCAGCGCCAGCAAAACAGGCACAACCTCATTCAAAGCCTCATTCAGTCCATTCTGGTTGGCCCAGACCAAATTAAACACCAACTGGCTGCAGCACACAGCAACTGAGAAGTGTCATTATCACATAAGGCCAAGCTGGCAAAGGAGCAAGTAAGGATGAGGTTTGAGAGGAAAACAAAGAATGTTTCCATACACCAGAGCTGCTTCCCAATCCTGGCAGCAGTGACAAGAAGCCTAACTGCTTTTAGGATGGAGCTTATAAAGAGTTTATAAAATACAATGCCCTGGAGGTCCCTGCCAGTCCTACAAGTGGGAAGATAAAATCAGCTCTACAGGAAAGCCAACATACAGTACCAACAACCCTTTATTAATGAGAGGCACTTGTTAGTGTGGCTACTTGATATATGGTAAGCTATAAAAAAAACGGTTTTTGCCCAAGAAAATCAGTCTTCAGCGCCCCAGCACCCTATGATGCTGGGTAGAAAAGCCAGCACTGTTCCACCTGCCAAGGTGTATCTTTATTTATCAGACTTTGGACTTATTTCCTCCTGATCCCCAGCCAGGCAGGTGCGTTATGCAAAGTGAATAATTCATGAAGACAGCAGGCTCTTTCTGACTCACGTTCTGGGGCAGGTTGATCTGGCATAGGCCTAGGAGAAGCAAATTAGCATCTAAATGGCCAATTAGAGAAACTCATTTCACTATTCTGATATGCTAAAAAGCTCAGGAGGCCTTAGCCGAGGGTTGGCGTGTGCAATCCACACCTCCCAGCCTCCAGAGAAGCATCAGGTTTCTTAGAAAAAAATTGGACATAGTAGGGAACCACTGGCCCGTGTTTGTCAAGGAATCCCTTGCAGAAGAACCACATGCCAGCCTGTTCCACAGGTAACCTCAAGTGAAGCAGGAAAAGCACAGCTCAGGGCCAGTGGAGGAACTCTGCTGAGCAGCCTGACCCCAGGCCTTGCCAAAAGCTCCCTGTCCAGCACAGCTCTGAGCCACAGGCCTGCCAACACACATGGAGGATGAAACAGCCTTTCTCAGCATCCTTAAGGTACAGTACTGGTTTTAGGCATCCTAGGAAGCTTTTGAACAACACAAGCACAGCCACTTCAAAGACCTTTATCACCCTTTGTTGGTACAAGCAAAAAGAAAAGTCACGGACTTTGACCAGGCCCTGGAGAGTACCTGACCCAACCTGAAGCAAACCAAAAACTCTGAGGTGGGCACATACAACAGCACCACCACCCTGTGCCAGAGTGCCCAAGAACCACAGCAGTCCATCCTGCATCAGGTGCACGTGGCTGTCCCCGACACGCGGGAGCCCAACAGACGTGGCTGATAATTTTTTCCATGGAGCACGTCGCTTTCAGCCTCCCACTTCGGGCTTGTTTCCCTCCACACCTTTGCCACTTACAGTCAGTCCCCTTCAGGGGGCTGAATTCCACCTGAATTCACAGAACGGCTGGGGTGGGAGGGGACCTCTGCAGATCACCCAACCCCCAGAGCAGGCTGCACAGGGCACATCCAGGCGATCAGCTCACTCCGCTGTTCCTCCTTTCACAGAGACTCTCCCACCTGTAGAGCGCCGGCTCTGAGTGCCCAAGCCCCTCCTCAAAGCTCCCCGGTCCCAGCCCACCCGAACCCACGGGCACGGCCCTTTCCTTGGTGTGACACGTACCTGGCAGCCGGTAGGGACCGAGCCCTGAAACTCTGCTCGAACTCCGCCCGGAGCGCCCGTGAGGCCCTAGCAAAGCCGCGCCGAGCTTAAACTAAGCTAAGCTAAAGTAAGCTCAGCTGAGCCGCCCCGCCCGGTCCCCGGCGCGGCTCCCCCCGCGCACCCACCTGCGCTCGGGCCTCGGTCGCGGCCGCTCCGCGGAGCCGCCGCTGCCCCCGCGGGACGAGGCGGAAACGGAGCGAACCCGGAGCGCTCCCGCACCGCCCCCGCCCGCCCCCCGCGCGTCCCCTGGCGGCCACCGACCGGCCCCGACGGGGGATGCGGGCACGGATGGATGTGTGCGTGTGCTGGGAGCGGCCGGAGGGGATGCGGGCACCGCCAGAGGTGCGCCACGAGAGGCTGGGGAGGATTCAGGCACAAGCCAGATGTGCGCCGGGACAGGCTGCGGGGGGATGTGGGCACGACCAGGTGTGCTCTGGGAGCGGCCGGAGGGGACGTGGGCACAGCCAGATGTGCACCGGGACCTGTGTGGGGCTCCGGGCACCTCCAGATGTGCGCTGAAAAGGGGTGGCGGGGATACAGGCACAGCCAGATGTGCGCTGGGAGAGGCTGGAGGGGTTGTGGGCACAGCCAGATGTGTGCTGGGAGAGGCTGGAGGGGTTGTGGGCACAGCCAGATGTGTGCTGGGAGAGGCTGGAGGGGTTGTGGGCACAGCCAGATGTGTGCTGGGAGAGGCTGGAGGGGTTGTGGGCACAGCCAGATGTGTGCTGGGAGCAGAGCAGGGCAGCGGGCACTGCCACATGTGTGTCCCAAAACACCCACGGGGAAAAAAGCACCAAACTATAAACAAGGAAAGGCCGTACCAAAACAAACCCGAAGAAACCCCAAACAAGGAATTCTCCAAAACAATACCAAGAAACCCCACCCTCAAAACAGAAACAAGTGAAACAACCTCCAACGAAACAAAAAATCCAACCAAACTAAACCTCCAAACACAAACCTACCCAAACAAAATAAACCTTCTAAACCCCATAAAAACCAAACAAAAAACCCCAAACTCAAACCCACGAAGTTAAATAAACAAACAAAAAAACCCCCAACCTTAAGAAACAAACAAACAAATCACAGAAAAATGGAAGCTCAGTACAAAAATTAACTTTTCAGGGGTAAGAAAAAAATGTTCAAACCCAGAACAAAAGGTGACCTGCCAAGTCAGCCCCAGGACAGCCACGGGAAGCTTGGAAATTTTAAAACTGAAGGGTCCAAATCTGATGAGTGATCCCAATAACATTTGCTGGTAACAGCAGCAAAATTTGGTCTTGTGAAGAGACAACCTGCGATCATGTAGTGAGTCAACAGAAAGTCACAGGAACACAATTAGTCCTTTGCACAAGCCCAAGAACACAGAAATTCAGGCTCATTACTGTCTAAATGTCCAGTGGATGCTGTGAGTAAATTTGCCATGTGACAGGAGGAAAAGAGGAAGGAAGAGAAAATAAATCCTTAGCCTGTGTTTTCACTCTCTGTTCAGAGCCTGCTCTTGAGAAATCTGCAGGCCCTACAGCCCCATCGTTTCCAGACATCCACCAGACCTCAGGAGAAGCTGAGGGACCCTCAGTCACCTTTCACTTAAATGGAATTCAAGTCTGAGCATATATTTTACTTTTTGGTTTAGGCAACTGTTGAAAAATACATCAGAGGAAGCAGTTTGCATGAACACAGAGCCTGGATTTCTGTGGAAGAAAGCACTCGACGATGACATTTCACACCGGGGTAGTTCCTCCACAGTCAATAATATAAATAAATTAAACACACGGTTCAACCAACTTCAGGAAAAAGATAAATTACCTTATTTAACCACCTGTACTAGCGGGGAAATGACACATCTCGGAGCCTGCCTCCCTTCTGCTGCTGAATTTGCTCGTCAGGATCCTCACAGAACCACAGATTCTTCAGAGTCTGACTGCAAGGCTGGGCCCTGGCAACTGGAGTCAGAGAGAATAAATATGACATTACATTAAAAAATATTTAAAGGCTAAATACGAGTTTGATCTTTCATAGCACAAAGTCAATTTTTAATATACTCGTTTCTCAGCACTTCCAATTCCACCCGAAGGACCCTTCAAAACCACTCCTTTATTGATGATGAATTTCACTGAATTATTCACCAGATCTCAGCTGCCTGAGGTTTTAAATGTGACAAGGACAGTAACAGAGAACAACCTTCTCCCCCTCCTCCTGCAGGCCTCCCAGTGCTGCTGACAGGGGCACCGTGGGTGCCCTGAGCTGATCCCATCTCCTCTCAGCTCAGCACACACTGGCACACCAGGAACAGCCTCCTGTGTCACCCTCGGACCGGCACATCCTTCCAAAGATGGAAAATAAAAAAAATCACCTTTTCTGGAGAGTTGCTAAGCTCATGGGTGTGAAGTTGTCCCTCAGAAGAACTGCAGGTGTTTAAAAGCAGCCCTACTGTACACCAAAAGGATCCAAAGTGTAACAATCCTGGAGGGCTACAGGAGATGATTCCCAGTTTGGACACTGGGCTCGTAAGCAGGGTCTGGGCTCCCATTCTCTGCCATGTCAGAACTAAGATGTTGTCCTGCTGAGCTGCTTCCCACAGCTTGGCTGTAATCTCTGGTTTATCACAGGGTCCTTCAGGTGAGGGCTCTCATCCTCTATTAAGCATTTGCACATGGGTTCCAGGTGGACAATTAGCATTTTAATACTCAAATAATATTAATTATGAGCTATTTTAAACACACAGAGGAACCAAAGGCCAAACTGGCCCTCTGCTTGTCTCCGAATGACCATTTTCCAGGGACACAGGCTGACAACTGGGGAGGATCTGCCTCAGCCAGGGCTGTTTGGCACTGCTTCCCCATCCCCCTGACTGCTCCAGCTCAGTCTAGCTGCTTCACAATTCACAGCAAGAAGGCCAGGGATTTTCTCCAAGCTGTTACTCTGATTGCAATCCTCTGATTCAATTTGTATTCGCCCGCTAATTACCATTCCTTAATAAAAATGTCAATGATTCTGTCCCTAATCTGAACCAAAAAAATCTTGTCTGTGAGGCACACCTGCTCAAGGATACAAGACAAAGCAAACATTGAAAGAATACTGATTTGCTTCATAGCAAATTAGGTTGCTTATTTTGACCCGTTTTAAAGAATAATTCCAAATTCTGATCACATTTCCCTTGCAAGGGCAAGGCTCAGGTCTAATTCCCCTTTCCTTGTTCGTGTTAAGCCTACAGCATCCACAGTACCACTTCACAAGACTTCCTCTAGCAGCCCATGTGGTAAGTCTACACACGGCTTCCGTGCCTCTGTGGCACAGGAAAATGATGCACAATTGGGAATAAACTGGTTCCATGGGGAAATCTAGAGGAATTTCTCAGTGTAGTTGCATTTGAAGTCGAAAAGTGCACCAAGATTTGCCTGGGGGTGATGCCCTTTCAGAACAACATTATCTGCTGCCAGGGGCACCTCACAACCCAGCATCCTCCTGGCCTCCTGCAGCAGCAGAAAGGGCAGGTTAACCAGGAGAACATTGTTCCTATCCATCCTGCTATTCCAGTGAGGAGCTGTCAGAATGTTTTCTTTGTGTGTAGCTCAGCCACTCCCACCGGGCTCTAATTTTGGCTGGCAAGTCAGGTTTTATCATAATAAAATTAATGACAACCCCCACTTGTCATTAACAACAAGTAATCCCCTTCCCTCAGCTGTTCTCCAAAAATATCACACTCACTTGTCAGTCTGGATGAATTATTTACATCCCATCACTGCCGTTGTCGTTTTCCTTGTCTTTTGCCCTGTGTCACCATCCCTTTTATCCACATGCAGGCTTTGGGGGACCTTCTGGCTGCAGTACAGCATCAGCAATTACCATCAGTGAGAACCCCTGCTGCTGATGCCATGGAATCAGACCATTATCGACAGTCGGAGCGGGATCAGCCGTGGGAGCAGCCTGTGGGAGCCTGATTCCATCATAACCTGTCCGAGTGCAACCGCCAGCGCCTGCCAAGCTTCACGTCTAAAGAGATGAGAAGGAGAGAAGGGAAGAGGCAGGGAGGGCAAGAAGACACCCAAAGAGGATTAAACCACGTATTATTCCCAGGGAGAGAATGACAAACAAGAGGAGAGTTGCCTTAGCAGCTGTTCCTGGAGTTCCCATGGTTTTCGTCCGGGTTCACCTCTGAAGGAGATGTGCTGATCTCCCTCACTGTGAAGGTGTTGCAGCACTTCCCACCACCACACACAGCAAGGGCAGGAGGCCTGAGGGTGCACCAGCCCCAAAAACCTCGGGAGAGCTGTTGCTGCCTCAGGAACTGGGTCTCATGTACCCGGCAGTAGGAGAGATGAAGGGAAAAGGTGAGGTGGAAGGGAAAGGCGTGGGAAGGAGGTGGAGGGAGAAGGCACTGAGGTAGGGGGAAGATGGAAGGGCAAAACCTGAGGAGAGGTGGAGGGGGAGGGCACTGAGGGGAAGGAAGATGGAGAGGGGTCACAGACAGGCCGTGCCAGGGCTGCTGACCTCCCTTCCCCTGCTGCATTCCAGGCTTGATGTCAGCTCTGGGAGGCCATGCCAGGGTGGCTGCAGGTCCCTGTGGCCAGGAGAGTGGTATGGGCAGGCAGTGGAGGGAAAGGGGCTGCCCAGGACCCCCTCCACCACCCAGGGCTGGCACGAAGCCACCACGGAGAAAGAAGCCACCACAAGGAAGCACCACCACCACCACCACCATCACCACCATGAGGGCAGGTGAGCTGGAGAGAAAAAAAACAGCCCTTCCCAGGAAACCACCGATGGTTCTTTAAAACCTTTTACTGAACCCGTAGCCCGTTTATACACATAGTTTCACATGTAGCTACAAATCTATCAAAAAAAAAAATACTGAGTGTGTGTAACTACGCCGCATAAGCAGTAGGAGGCATAAGGCATCTGTCAGGAAGTAGGAAATTTCATAAACTGCCTGAGATTTGGGATGCTGTAAATATTTAGTGGTTTTCTTTTGGTGAGCTACAGTATATTTGTTTAAATATTCACCGTTCCAGGGGTGTGAGTCACGGCCCTGCTCTAAGTTCCCATCAGTGGGGGTGAGTGGTTGTTAAAACTACAGAGAGGGGAGGCTAATTTCCATGTAATTCCTTCCATGTTAAGGAATACTTCCATTCACTTCCAGTATCTTAGTACAAAAGGTGCCTGAGAGTTTCCAGAAATTGTACTATTAAAAAAAAAAAAAAAATCACATGGCTTGCTGCATTAATGGATAACAGCTTAAAAAAATCCCCAACAACTAAGAATCAATTTCCTGCCTAAATAGAGTCAGGCAAGCCCAGTGAACTTGATGCCATTGCAGAAGTGCTATTAATGCATTAACAGCCTCCATAAATACATTTTACAGGTGTGAGAATCGCTAAGTTAGCCAATTGGAAAAATATATATTTCCCACTTAAAATAAGATTTTTGGGCCATTAATATTTTCCTGTAGATTTGGTTTCTTATTAATGGCCACATGAACGCACAGCAAGCAGTTTTCTCATCATTCTTTTTATGAAATAAGCAGGAGAGCCTCAGAGGCACTGCTTACAGTTTTGCTAACAGCACTTATCACTTTAACAGATAAAAAAAGCAGAAAGCAGCGGGCCCACTCCCCTCCAGTGCTTAAAATCCCAAGTCCCAAGAGGAACCCTGACTCAGCCCAAGGTACTGCAGAGGAGAATCAGGAAGATGCAGAAATAAGAAAGGTCGTGGCATCAACTTCCACCATTTTGGATTCTAGTCAAGCAGAGGAAGGTCTTTCAGCTCAGCTTAACGAAAGCCTTTGATGGGACGGGATTCCTGAGGATCCCAAAGCAGAGGAGGAAAGGCTGAGTGTCTGTGAGGTGAACAGAAGGAAATGGTGGGAGTTGTGTATCCACCCTGCTGAGCCCATGCCCAGCTGCCAGGCATTCCCCATCGCTCCATCCCAGCCACCACACAGCAGCTACGGAAGATTGCTGCAGTTATTCCCTGGAAAAGCGAGTGTTGAACTGGTCCTGAACGAGCTGGCACAGCCTCTGAGCTGCACCAGTGGTGCCACCCAAAAATCTCAACGCCTTCAGTAGCTTCGTACTGACTACTCACTGTCTAGATCATTTATATTGTAGAAACAAACCAACCTGTTCTTTAAAACAGGGGTGCAACTCAGATTGCTCCCAGCAATTAAAAGTGCTCCTTTCCACGCTGCCTGTTTGTCCTGGAGTATCTCTAGTTACTGGTGTTAGTTTATTTCAAAATAATACTCACTGCATTACACCTGGGCTTTCCAGGTATTCCCATTGTCCACTGCTGGTTTGTAGGCAGCTGAGGGACCAGACACCTTGTCTGGAGGCTGAAATGATTTGCAGGCACACGGACTTACCTCACTCTGAGCAAGCTGCAAAGTCGGGATGGGAATCCAGCCCTCTCCTCCTGGCTTGTGATCCAGTTGTTAGATGCAGCAGTATTCCACTTCTTAATAAAAATTCATTGTATCAGACCCTCAGATGCGATGTTGTGGAGAAGCACTACAGATGTACAAGAAAAATGGAGCACATCCATAACAGGGTTATCCTTGGCATATCTAGGTAGCAACCAGAAGCCCATTTGGACAATATGAATTAAAAATTATGTCCAGCAGTCAGCTGCCTTTTACTTCCCTACTTCAAATTCTCATAGTAAAGGAACTTTCATACAGAGTGTTATGACAATACTTGAGGAAAACAGCCCAGGCCACGCTAAGGGAAGTATTTGGAAGTTAGGTGTGAAAGGAGAGAAAGTTTCCCTGAAACCCCCCTGAAAGACACTGTTGCGATTTTAAAAAGTTTCTTCTTAATGGCTCTTCCAATAGACTCTTTTATCCAGAATTGATGTTTATATTTGGCTTTTCCCCCGTTTAATACTTTAAGCACTGCAGGATACCCAAATGCTCGCCCAGCCTTTCGCAGGAGCAGCGGCTTCACAGCTCCCCAGATTCCAATAATGTCATTACGTGCAACTCTGGAGCTTTTCGAAGGCAGATAACCAGATGAACAATAAAAAGTAAGCAAAAAAAATCCCATTAGGAATTAATTAACTGATGTTCAATTGCATCCGCTCCTACCCTGCCGGAGTCACTAACAAATCAGCACGCCTGCAAATTCAGAAAGGTTGGGAGAACAGATTAAGCATCCAGAAAAACACCACAGCGTTTCTCTCAACACAATAGTTTATAACCTTCTATTTTGTTTCTGTAAAGTTTAATGTGCAACACATTTCAGTCTTATTTTTATGCTGTGTTTATTAACGTAGCATTTGAGCATCGACATTTTAAAAATAAATTCCCCCCCGGTTAAATACGTGTTATATTTGAAAGGGATTAGTTCTTCACTTGTAGGATATGCTGAAATCCATACCAGAAACTCTCTTTAAAAATAAAACTGTACCAGATGAATGGCTCAAACACGTACTGGAGAGGATTTTCAGCTGTCTTCAAAGCACTTAATCAGTGTCTTACTAAACTGACAAAGCCACAACATTTGGCATTGGTTTGGGTTTTTTTTTAATATAGAGAGTTTTATATAGGAAACACCCTCCCAGAATATGTAAACAACAGTAACACATGATAGAAGAGAAAGGAGGGGAGCTGGGATTGGCAAGACATATTATGTATTTATTTCTAAGTAACTACCACAATAAACACTGAAAAGCTTTGAATGAAAAATAAAGAGACTTCCCCACAGGATGGTTTTCAGATCATTTATTACCAATGAAGTAAAAGACAAATTGAAAGTCAGAAGGAGGGGGTGAGAAACATCACAGACATCAGAACACTTGCACAGAGCTAATCAGAGCTTTGCAAATGTTGGAACATAAATAATTTAAAAGGTATCTCTACCAATTAAAATATGTTTAAGAGATACATATTTAAGTTTGCTTGCTTTATAAAAATCAGGTGCTTTATAGCCTAAGGGTCCTTTTGTTTCTAACTAGGGACAACTAATGATTACAACTTTAAACCACCTCCTCTTAGACCTCCTGCAAATGAATTCACTGGAAGAGCGTTGTCAGAGCAATTCAGGGTCCACGTCCTTCCAGTGTCCCGTGTCCAACCAGATGTTTCTGGAGCAAGGTACAAGGAACAGCAAAACAACGGTGCAACAGCTTTCCCACAGGGGATTCTGTCCGTCGGAAACCCCGCACGCTCCGGGGTGAGCTGTGCCTTCCGTTGCACCACAAGTACATCCTGGGGCAACATTTAGGGGGGAATTGCAACATGAACTTAAGACACATCTCCTCCATACTGTAGTCTGAAACCAACATGTTTAATAACAACATCGTGCTGCTCTTAACTCCGGAGCGCTGCCTACCTGACTGTGTCCTCTGTCCTGGAGCTGGTTTGGGATCTCAGAGGCAAGTACCAAAGGTTAAGGATGTTCTGTTCTGAGCTAATAAATAAGTAAAAAACCATGACAACAACAACAACAACGAAAAAAACCAACCCAAACCACACAAACTGAAGGCTTCCTTCCTGCTGCATTCTTCTTCTCCCAAATCGTTTCTGTTCCCTGGATTGCACTTCCACACTACTCATCGCACTTGCACAAACACAGCTCAAGAACAGGCTCCCGAGGTTTAACTCACCACTGACAAAACTCACCCTTGGGGCCATGCACTACCTAAGTCCTCCTTAAAAGCAGCTCCAGGACTGGTGTTGCACCACAGAGTGACCCACACCTCAGAGGAGTTTTGGAACACGTGGAAAAGCTGCGCCCAGCTAAGACAAGCCGACCAGGTGTTTCCGGGCAACTGCTCCCCATGTAACCCATGCCCCCCAAAGCAGATGCTCTCCACACTACACTGCGCTCCATCAGTACAGGGAAAAAAAATCTGGGAGAAGAAGGAAACCCCTCCGTCTTATTTCCATCAAAGCACACGATAAACTAACGTACACAACATCCAGACAGACGTTCATGGAGCCTGAAGCTATTCCCTTTGGTCCCCAAATCAGCATGCACTTGGGACTGGAGGGGTTATTCAGCACCTACAGACAGGCTACCCCACTCCAGTGACATCCCGGATACCAAAGTCCAGCGAGGACACAGAGAAGCTCAATGGGAAGCAGAGCTACAGCCCTGGATTTCGCTACACGCTAAAAACCTGCCCGTCCTTTGCTGCCATCGACCTCCTCACAACCCCCGCCAGCGTCTCACACCCCATCCCAGCACCTCCTTTGCCATTCTAGGTCCCTGTGTAAACATTATCCGAAACTTGCCTGGTTAGAGCTCCCTCAGAGCAGACAGTTCCCTGTCGGTAAAAACAAGGCACTTGCGGTTTTTCCACCTCCGCATTGTCAAGGCCCGACTCTCCAACAACACGGGGACGATTTTTGGCCTGGATAATTTTAATCTTTGGTACAAGTCCTGCTACACTCACACAAATGTGTGTTGCACGGACAACTGCGCTGCTGAAGTTGTAAGAACAGAGGATACCTCGCGCTGTTCATCCAAAGAATTGGAATCGCCCGAATTTGCCTGAAGCTGCAAAAGCAGTTTATCTCCTGAGCTACTCAGAATTCCTCTTCTTTCCAATTTACACCTTCAACCAAGACATGAATGCCATGTGATAGTGCTTTTGTACCTGTTAAATTCAGAATTCTGGATTTTTCTGTTAGCTTTTTCCAGGAATTTCCAGGAGATGGTCCTTCTAGAGAAAGCACTCTCGCGATCTGAACTGAAATGACTGACAGCTCTGGCTACCTGCAACCAAATGACCGGGTAGATTCTCTGCAAGAGAGTGAACTGCCCTTATTTTTGCGCATCACCCCAAAGCATCAAATGGGGCACAAATTCTGCCAGGCACTATTCCACGTTCTTTCTTACCTGTCAGCTTTTCCTCTGGTAAAATACCTCCCGTTATTTTCACCTGATTACTGCACTGCGGGGAAGGGGAGGGAACTCACAGCTTTGGAGGCGAAGAAACAAGTCCCTTACTAAGTTATGTTCCCACAAGAAAACCGCGTTTCGGGCCGCTCTGATGCTTAAAGCAGGAATTTAGAGCTGGGAGGGAGGGTCTGTACCCGCTTTAGCTTAGTGGAGTTAGCACAGTACGTTAGGTGGGGCCGGGATGGATCAGAGCAAGGGAGGAGGCCGGCAGTCAGCAACCATCCAGGACACAGTCGTTCCCGAGGCACTCCGAGGTCTCCAGCTCTATGCTGGACAGGAACCGCCGCGTGGTCTTGCGGCAGTTGTAATCCAGCGTGGTGGTGTACACAGTCTTGGCGTGCTTCGGGTAGATGATGGTGGTGCTGGTGAAGCGCCGGGGCTTGTTGCGGGGCTCGAAGTGCACCTCTGACTTGTAGCTGCGCCACGTGCAGTTGGGGACGCAGATCACCGTCTGGCTGCAGGAGGACACGCTCAAGCCCACGGGCATGTAGACGTCGTCGATGAAGTGCTTCTCCGAGTCGTATCTCACGGAGGACGTGTACCTGAAACGCGAGAGGCACGTGTGTGAGCTCGGCTCTGCAGCAGCAGGGTGTGTTTTCTGCAGCACAGCACCAGGGTGGCTCCTCAGCCCTGAACCTGCCACACCACGCAAGAAACGCCTGCTGGTGTCTTACTCACACATTTGCCTTACGTTAGCAGCACACCCAGAACTGTCACTGTTCAGCCCAGCTGCCAGCACTAACAAACGCCTTCTCAGTCCTTGGGTACATCATTTTAACCCTGAGCCCTGTGAATCTACAAACCTCCTTCAGATTCCTAAACCCAGGGGCCTAGATCCACATTTAGGCTTTGCACATAAACATCCTGACTCCTCGGAGTGCCAAGTCCATGGAAGCACACGTTATCTTCTCAGTTTTGCTCTGCCAGGAGTCACGTGGGAGTTCTTTGCTATCACTCCCACCACGGGGCACTCTCTGAAGACAAACTTGTGAAGATTCAACTGACAGGAAAATACTTCACTTTGCACACCAATCTCTGCTGGTGGGAAAATCCCCTGTGCCTGGACTGCAACAGAAAGTTTTCATCTCCTTCACACTGTGACAACTCTGTGTTGGCTTTTTCACAGTGCTAACTGCCTCCAGTTCCAGCCAGAGCACAGGCTCCTTCCCCACACCAGGACATAATTCTTCCTACCCTCCCCTGCATTAGGCTTCCGTTTGATTTTATCAGCCTACCTCTGCTTGCACAGTCATCAACTGGGAGCCTTCATTTCTCATTACTGCAAATCATGATGTTCAAAGGAATAATTCACAGGCTGTGAAGCGATGCAGTGCATTAAAAAAAATAATTATGCACTCCTCTGAATATTACCTTTCCTTTTATTTCACACAACCAGCCACAGCTGTTAAGATAGAAAGTGCTTATTATCAAACCATGAGGTTACAAGAGCAAAATTCCTTTCCTCTAATAAAACAGTCCTAGAAAGAACTTTGAAGCTCTTCCCTCATGATTACCTTCTGGTTAATCAGTTGAAAGGCAACTTTGGAGCAGTGTAAGGAAATCAAAGCAGGAAAATAAAATACAAGAAAGTCTTCCTGGAAAAAAAAAAAACCAAACCCAACCATATGGGTGGGATTAAAAGAGGCTGAACACTCCTTCAGCCTGTACAAATGTCCAGGTCCAGGAATGTACAGCTGCGGTGAACAATAGCTCTGCAAATAAATTAACTTGACTCACAGGCACTGATAAGGCCTAACTGCTCCTTTACGTGCTATCTCCTGTAACTCCTTCAAAATGAGATGACTGTAACACAGTATTTACCTTATTTCCTTTGGTGGTAAAGGGTCAAACTCAACTCCTTCGCCAAAGGATAAGGGACACAATCTTGGAGGGCAGCTGGAGAGAACAGGGCTGGGGGAGAACACGGAATTCTGCAAAAAATGCAAAAGTTTTATGTTACAATTCAGTGTATTCTCAATAAAAGACATTTATTTATCCCTTGGTACGGAGCTGTTGAGGTTCACATTTATGTGCAGGAGGATCTGCTAGTCCAAGAGGTGCCTACAGGTGCATCCCACAGGCCTGAATCCACACTGGTCTACAGCATCCAAGAGATGGCAAGGGGCATGTTTGAAGGCAAGGTCCTAACTCTGGGAGCTTAATTCAGAGGAGCCACTCCGGGAAACAGGAGAGGAGCACAACCCCTCAACGCAGCACAGCTTCTGCAGCATGAACTATAGTCTGTTCCCTGCATGAGCCCATGCTCAGTTTGTAGCTAACATTACATGGGTGTATGAGAGCTCCCTCCTTGCCGGATTCATCCGATACACCCACGGACAGACTGCGGCAGGGAACCATCGCAGGGCATCTCCCGTGAGCAACCTCCTCCTTTCACAGCTACGCCCTGGCTCCTATTTGAAGGCATTAAACCCAACCTAATTCACACACAGCATGTGGGGAAGGATTAACTCATTCCCACTGAGCGGTGATTCATGGACTTTCCCTGTGCTCCTCTCCTGGACACCCCGAGCCATGAGCCGACACCGGCCCGGCAACGTCCCACAGCCCAAAGTGGCCCCAAAGGGAAGGAACCCAACCGGCTTGTGGTTTTGAAGCCACCTCTGCACATGTGCTTACTAACGAGAGGCAAGGGGGCTGTGAGCATCTCTGGTTCAACACACAATTCTCCTATGGCCTTTTGCAATCTCACAGCAGCACCCCTGTAGAAAAGGGATTTTCCCTCTAAATCTGCAGTTTCCAAAGTACTTGTAACAACAGCTCAGCGTTCACATCCAAAACCCATTTGGTAAAAAACCAGCACATATCTATCTGATACTATTAACTGAAACCAAAGTTTATACACAAACTTCCTACTCTGGGTCACTGTGGAACAACGGGAGCTCACTTTCTGCAGGGATTTTCAAAGATATATTGCAAACCTGTCCCAACCCCGACCTGGGGCAGGAGGGACAGGGATTCCCTTGCACCAAGAACCAACCCCAGAGCTGGAGGCATTGTAAAAGGGATCCCTGACGCGACCCCGGTTCCGGGCAGGATCCCTCCCGGTGCAGGTCTCTTAAGGGATACGAAAGCGGCCGGAGAGGCCGGTGAAAAGGAGGGAAACCAGGGGCGGTTATTCCCAACCCATTCCCACGCCGACCCGCCGGTAACCCCCGCGGGCTTCCACCCCCCTTTTCCCACGGGATGCTGCGGGGCCCGGAGCGCGGCCGGGGCCGACAGCGCGGGGTCCCGGGCGGTGCATCCCGGCGGGGTGCGAGGGGCAGCGGCTCCTCCGCTCCCCGGGGGCCCGGCACCTGCCCGCGGCCCCGGCGGGAGGGTCCGGCGGCCCCGGGACACAGCGAGGGCGGCCGGGCCGGTACTCACCGCGGCGGAGGGCGCGGGCGGGTCGGGCTCCGGCAGCCCGTTGGCGGCGGCGCGGTCGGGGCTGCCCGAGGAGAGGAGCCAGGGTGGGGGCGCGGGCCCGGGGCTGGGGGGCAGCCCGGAGTCGGGGCTGTCGAGCCCGGAGTCGCCCCGCTTCCTCATGTCCGGGAGGTCGGGCACCTCCCGCAGGCTGAGCCGCCCCACCATGGCGGAGCCGCCGGTCCCTGCCCCGGCCCGGCCCCTGCCCGCCGGTCCCGCCGCTCCGCTCCCTGCGCCGGCTGCGCCCGGGCGGCGGCGGCGGGCGGGGCGGCCGCGGGGCCGGGGCGGGGACACGGCAGGGGCGGGGCGGGCCCCGGCCCGGATCCCACCGGTGTCCCCGTGTCCCACCGGTGCCCCCGTCCCACCGGTGTACTGGGTTCTCCCTGTGCTCCCGCTTCCCCTCGTCTTCCAGTTTGCCCCCCCTGTCCTCCCAGTTCTACCGGTCTTCCCGGAGCCCCCGTTCTCCTCGTGCTCCCCTGTCTTCCCAGTGTCCCTGCCCTCCCGGTGCCTCCATCCCCGTACCCGTCCTGCATCCCTGCCTCATCGCTCCGTCCCCAGCCGTGTGGAATTAGGCATTGGAACGGGCTGCCCAGGGAGGTGGGGGGGGTAACCGTCCCATGAGGTGTTTAAGGGAGGACCGGACGTGGCACTCAATGCCAGTGACAAGGTGGTGTTCAGAGGCTGGCCTCGATGATCTCAAGAGATTTTTTCCAACCTACCCGATTCTGTGATTCTGTGAAACCAGCCCCAACACATCCCTGGTCCAACTGTCCCAATGCCTTGCCCTTTCCTGAGCCCTTTCCTGAGCTGCCAGACCCTGCTGGGCTGTCCCCACCTCCAGTGGTGCTTTCCCCAACAGCAGGGGTCTGCAGGAGGTTTTAGCAGCCTGGTTAAACCCCCAAAGTTTTCCCTTCAGGCTGCGCTTTCTCACTCCCCCCTCCCAGGGACTCAGACTCAGGCAGCAGCGCTGCCTTCTCTAATTGCATTTTTCAGGCAAAGCTGCCGAAGCCGAAATAAGAGAACAGAAGGAAAAGGCCTTTCTAGCACTAGAGGAGACCGAGGGAACCTTTTTTGGAAAATCCTAATGAAATAATTGCGCCGTGTCATCAGATTCGGTGGGGGAATACTCTTGTGGAGGGAAAGAACTGTCTGCAGCCGGCCAAAGTCAACACTCCCCTGTGCAGAAACCAGCAGTCTGGCCTGACGGGCCCAGCACAAGTGAACCCAAACCTCTGAAAAAAAAATTCCTTCCCTGCCCCGAAATTAAAAGCAGAGCAGAACTTTCAGCCGTAGGCGTCTGTGGTTTGCAGCTATGCGGTGCTGGGAACTCCGGAGACTTCCTCAAGGAATTTACATTCCTTTGAAGAAATACTATGAGGCTGTTTGTCTTCGCTGAAAAATGCAGATGGAAAGAAAAAGAACATTAAAAATTTTGACTGAGATTTTTGGAGTCTGAGCAAATGTGCTGGACAGGTGTTTTCTTCCTTTTGATTTAAATGTATCCCCAAAAAAGAGATGCTGGTCTCTGCAAACAATGGGAAAGCTGACCACTCCTGGCTCCAAAATCTCCCATAAAAGCCCTTTATGAAATTAGACGCCTCAGAAGGCACTGGAGCAGTTTCCAGATGAACACAATAATGATTTCAGAGCTGCTGTGCAGCTCCTGGGTGAAAACCTGCACTGCCAACAACCCACTAAGTGCAATTAAGAAGGGAGGGAACTTGTGGCACATTCCAGCAGTCACCTCCAAGGGCTGTGGGTGTCCCCACAGCCACTCCTGTGGGGATCAGGGTCTGAATGAGAGGGCTCTCAGAGCCTGAGGAGCTGCATGAGGCTGCAGCCAGCCGTGCCTGTGGGATGAGCAGAGTTCCACAGGCTTCTGGAAATCTTTCTCCTCCTTATTTACCAGCAGAAAACCTCCCACTCCGGCATGGCTTGACACAAAGGACAATTTTTTGTGCCCTTCCAGGCTCTCATTTCTGGACTTGGCAGGTGAATGGAGGTGTTTGAGCAGCTGTGGGGGCTCTGCCCACCCGAGGATCTCCCACGGGAGCAACATCCAGATCTGCAAATCCGCCTGCCAGGATGAAAAGGGAATGTTTAACCAGAATTTTAACTGCTTGATAACTCTCCTACCACTGAGTCACTGTGTACAGGGGCTCTGCTTTTCAGGATGTGTACTCTGCCCTCTTGGAAAGCCTCTCAAACTGTACCGGTCTGTGCCATCCCTGATGACATTGGAAATCTTTTCCTCTGTCTGTACATCGCAGCCAGTTTGTCCACATTATTTACTTTTTACCTGCCCACGCACAGGTGGGACAGGGCAGATAAGAGTCTCCTATCAAGATCCTCCTTCCATAAAGGACTTTCCACCGGGCCAGGAGCGCTCAGCTCGATAAGCACCTGAAGCACAGACACCCTGGGGGGCCGTCACTGGGAGAAGCAAATCAAGAGGATCCCACGTTATTTGACAACGATGGAAAGTTATTTCCAAACGATGGGAAATGCCAGGCCGCTCCCTGTGGCACAGAGTTGTGCTCACAGCGAGCTGCCAAGCCCTGGGACTGACGGGAGCCCTGGGAGTGGTCCGGCTGCAGGGATGAACGCTGACGGCACATCGCTGGACTCGCTGAGGTCTGATCAGCTTTTACAGCCCTGCCGCCACCGCCCTCACGGATGGCCGAGCCACGAGCCAAGGAAAGGCTCGTGGAGGCTTGGACATCGTCACTGGGATGCTCGAAATCCCGGCTGTAAATCTGGTGAAAGAAATAAACACCCGTCGCCCGGCGCAGGCTGCTCCTGCCCAAGGGCGGAGGGGGCAGGACCGGCAGGAGAAAAGCAAATGAGTCATTAATTCTCCAAGCGAAAGAAACGGCTCCAGCGTCATGCAGCGCGTGGAAAAAGGCACTACCTATTAATTAATTTCAAGGGAAAAATGAGGAGGTCTCAGAAATCTCTGCCGTAGCCACAGTCACCAGAAATGATGTGATTATTTAGGGGCACAAGGTCAGTTGTGCTGAACCGCCCACATGGGGAGCTCCTGCGGACGCTGCTGGAATGGCAGAGGGTGGAAAAGGCAGAAGAGAGGAGCTGCAGGAGCGAGCAAGGCAGACAGAAGGGGTGTCTTTGGGTGAGGTCCGTCCCGGCCACTGGGGTTTGCTGTGTGGCAGCAGTACAGAAAACACCCAGCAATGAACATCAGTAACCATTTAATTCATTTTAGTGTCACACCCCGACATACAGCCAGAATTACACTTTGGCCCGAAACCATAAAAAGTGGCATTTTATACAGAAAACAAATAATCATCCTTTATTCCCCAGACATGTAAAACCCAAAGAGCAAACACACACATAGAGACCTGCCAAATCTGATAAACATCCAAGAGCCAAGGGCACAAAACCCTTACAATGAAAGTAGAAAACTGTGGATTTGCTCTCTAAAAGTGGAACTCTGAACACCCAGCCCTGTAGCATTCTTCTAAGGCTGAAACTAAAAATTCATTTCTCCTTTTATTTCCTCTTATCTACAGAATGAAGTGCAGAGAATGAAACAGGGGAAGCCTTTGGGAAAGACCCGCAATGATAACTTCAACATCGTCTTCAGCTATTCATAATTTAGTTAGAGCCTTATCCTTAGAAAAAGCAAAGACAAATTCATCTAAAATAAATTATTCATCCCCCTCTGGGAATAATGAATCTCTGCAAACCCATGTTCCCTCCTCCCTGGCTATGCAAAGTGATAACACATGAGCCATCCTGCACATGCACCTTGAGATAATCTGTCCTTGGGGAACAGCTGTTCAGAGCCCTGACATGCTTTCAAACCGTTCCTTCTTTTGTCACCCAGTGTGAAATCAGAAGAGGAAATAAACGAGGCAACAGCAGGTTTGTAAAACTGGAGTGATGAGAAACTGCTGTCCCTCCCCACAGGTGCTGTTACTGCTGCTCTGGTGGGACTGTGCCCTGCAGCTGAGCTCCCACACAGCCAGGGCCAAGCCCGGGGACCCCTGAAAATACACCCTGAAGAGTTTTGTTAACGTACTTGTTAGTGCACACCCTGCTGCAGCAGCAGCTGGGTCTGAGCAGCATTACAAAACCTGACTGGTGAGGGTTGCATCTCTGTGGGTTTACTCCTTCTGCTTGAACTCTGTGACCAAATCCTGCCTGTTCACATACACTCACCTGCTGCTGTGCAAAGGGAGGACGGGATTTTACCAACCAGGCGCCGAGTTTGCTCTCCCATAGCCACGGGGAGCAGCCTATGCTCAAGAGGGCTCATGTCTGTGCATCATGTTTGATGCACAAACAGCATGAGCTCAGGTTTTGCCTTACTCAAGGATTTCTCCTTTCACTTCCTCCCTCACTTAACCCAGTGAAACTCGGGGTTTCGGTGGATGGAGCTCATATTCCTGGAGTCTAATCCCCCCTCCCTGATGTGCAGCAGTGAGTATTACAAACCCTGTGAACACAGCCCCTAATAAATACAGTCCTAAGGCCCAAACTTGCCCTGGTGGGAAACATGACCCTCCCAGGAAGGCATCTGACAACATGGTCTTTCCTCACTCACCAAACTGGTACAGGACTTCTCTTTCCTGCACATGCAAGTGAAGCTTGAGTTAAATAACACAGGCACGACTGGTCGATCTGCCCCTACACCCACACGGGATTCAATCCTTGGGCATATGCCTTCAAAGTCCTCCAAACAGGGTACAGAGGAATCTGGGAAGAAATCCAGCAGTGCTAACAACAAGGTGATGCCTCCCTGAATGGAGACTCCTTGAGGAAGCATCCACCCCTGCTCCACACTGGCTTTGTGGCTGGGAGCCAGGAGCTGGGCCCCAGGAAGAGGGGCCTGGGTTATCCAAAGTATTTCACCCCTGGTTCTCCTCCTCTCTGCACTGGTGCAAGCTGAAGCTCAGAAGCCGAGGAGGAGAGGAAGGGCCTTGAAGGCTGAGGCTGGTGCAAGGCTCCTGTCCCAGGAAGCAGCCCTGGCTCCCAGTCAGAGCCAACATTTCCAGCACCTCTCCTTGCAGGGCAGTGAAGGTGCCAAAGGGGCACACCCCTGCTCGGGACACACCGGGAGGTGTGAGAACGAGGGGCTGGTGCTGTTTGACACTTGCTCCATGAAGGGCTCTTTGTGGAGAGAGGGAGAGATGCCGGATGGGAACTCCCATTGGGGACAGCGGGCGAGCCCAGCACACGCCAGAGAAATAACAAGCAGCTGGAGCCGGGCTCTGCAGATGTCCTGTTTGGCCTTTAAACTGTAACAGCGACCCAGGCTGCCGGCTGGGCTGGCAGGAGGTTTGCCAAGGTGCAGAAGGCATTAATTCAGCCCTTTCCCCTTGTTCTGAAAAGGATTTGACTTGCTGTTTCACGGTGCTTTGTGCGTGTCTGTCCTGGGAGCAGCAGGAAAATCTGCTTTGGGGTTCTCTCCTGGGCATCTCATTGAGCCAGTGGAGCTGCAGATGCCTGGATCCCAGCTGTCAAAGGGTTGGGGTTTTTTGGTGGTGGTGATGGTACGGGGTTGGTTCACCCCTAATAAATAATCTATCAAAGGAACAGCTCTGCAGCAGGGAGTAAGCAGTAACACAGAACTCTCAGGCAAAATCCTCAGTGCTGCAGCAGGAGCTCAGCCAGGATAAAAGCTGTGACACCAAGTGTATCACAGCCAGACATTCTCTGAGTCCACCTAAACTGCTTCTGTAGCTCCTGACTTCCAGATACCTCTATTTTCTCCACCACGTGGACCTGACAATGTCCTGGGTTTCGCTCCTGCTAAGCCAAGGACAAACACCTTGGTCAGATTCTTCCTTGGTCTGAAAGCGTCACAGTATTCGATGGTTAAGAGATCACAGGGATGGGGAGTGACGGGACACGGGTTTTCCAGCAGCACACTGTAAATCACAAGCCTGACGAGCTTTGCTCCCACTCACTGCAGCCCGTCCTGAGCAGCGGAGTTTCCTTCTGCTCGCTCAGAGTCTTTTTTTGATGAGTTTCTCCAGTTTCCGTATCCGAGAGGATTCCTGCTCGGGTGTTGGGGTGCTCAGTGACAGGGAGCCGGTGCTGTCCCCGCCGGGGGGAGGAGCAGGGAGGCGCAGGCGGAAGAGGTCCAGCATGCTGCTCTGCTCACTCCTCTTCAGGCCCTGCAGGAGCAAAGCACAGAGAAGCGAGAGGTGAGAATTCATTGATCTGGAAGTGGGTGTGCGTGACAGTAGCTGCAGGAGAGCCCATTTCAAAGCTCAGCCTTGTTCACCCACCAAGAGCTGCACAAAGACCTCCAGATGATGCTGAGACAACTGAGCTCAGCCCCAGGAGCCAGAGCAGGTAGGAGCATGTGAAGTGAACTGAAAAGCTTTTCTTCAGCAGCTCAGTTTTCTTCAGTAACTCTACTCTACACACTTTCAGATCACAGAGAATAAACTTGCCTTACAGTGCTTTTCCCACCCCCAAGCCCCTCTGTATTGCTACTGAAACAAAGTCACCAAAAATCTCATTGCAGCACTAAAGGATGAGCAGAAGCTCTGGACAGATTCTAACCTTCATGTCAAGTATCTTCTGGAATGTGTCAGTGCTGCAATCAGCGAGGAGCTTGATGTAATTGTCAACAAACACAACTGGGGGTTCATGTGGAGCCATCACCACCTGCCAAGGCGAGAAAAAAGAGATCAGACAAATAATATGAGTTAAAGCCAGTGCTCAGTCAACTCGGGCAAGGAGTGACAGCAGGACTGGCTTCTAGAATAAAATGCTTAAGGAGCAAGAAAGAGGCTGCACGTGCTGCTAGTAAGAGAGATAAGGGTGAGTGAGGAAAAGCAGAATACGGAGCAGGGAGGAGGACAGGTCTCTTTTAGCACAACAGTGCTTGGACCCAAGGGGCTGTGCATCATATTTCAGAGAGCAGCAGGACTTTGTCTGTGGCCTGTGGACTGGCAGGCACTGGCATATTGTCAAAGATCATGATTTTATCTTGTTGCATGGGGAAGACAAGCTGGGGAGTCGCTCAGGGGACAAAGGGAGTACTGGTGGTGACACTCAGAAAGTCCCCAGAGATCAGGCAGCCTGGATGCAGTCCAGACCCTCACTTTGGCTGTGTGTCCCTCTCACTCCCTTCTGCCTGGAGGCAGGACAGGCAGCGTGTCACAGGGGAATGTGGACAACACTCTGTGGTCACTCCCTCCATCCCCAGTGGGCCAGAGCTCCCTGCCCTGCAGTCCTGCTGCTGCTGACACGTCACCCGATGGGTGAGCAGGGCCACACGCAGCCACTCTGTCCTTTGGGTGCAGCTCCTCTCATACACTCTGGAGAGACTGGGATGCTGTGTGGGAACCCCTCACTGACATCTGCCGAGGAGGAACGGTAGAAGTCAGGAAAAAAATCAAAATAGCCTCAAAGCTGGAAAGATGATCCCTCATTGTGTGCTTCCCTTACATAAGCAGTGAGCTCCACAGAGAACACATCTTTTGGTAATGCTGGGCAGCAAAACCATCTTTTTGGGGAAAAATGTGTGTGTGTGTGTGTGTGTGTGTAAATGCATGCACACACAGAGGGCAGAAACAGAACAAGACCAGACTCTTCCCTGTCTCCAAAAACATTTCCATATGTTTCCATTGACCCAGCTCACCCCACACTGTATTCTGTCACTGAGACATTTCTTTCTTTCCCTGCACTTCAGACCAATGAAACATCATAGCCATGTATACACTTATAAATCCTTAATTTACAGCCCTTGTAAAAATCTTCTGCCAAGATGAAAAGCTGGAACTTCAGAGACCGTGGCCAGAGGAGAAGAGAAAGAGCTCTGCGGGATGTGCACGCCCTGACACCCTCCTCCCCTCTTGCATCTGAGCTTTGGGGGGCTCAGCTGAATGAATTTGTTCATGCCATCCACGGGCTCAGTGATTCTTAGTCATTCTTCTCCTGAATTAGCTGCTCCAGTACAAGCCTGGGCACATAATTGCATTGGTGGTATTGTTGTATGCAAGAGAGGCATACGATGACCAGTGAGCTCTGGGCTCCTGCAAGGAAACCTTCCTGCAGAAACACTGGTGGTCCACCAGGAGCAGGCACTTCTGAGAGCCTTTTCTTCTCTCCCAAACCCAAGAGACTGGTGCTGGCACCAGCCCCAAATGCTGTGTGTGGGTTACCAAGGCTGAAAGGGATCTATTCAGCCACAACAATTAACCAACCTGCCCCACACGACCCTTCAGCCCCATCCCCACTGATCCCAGGGGGCTCTGTGGAGCACCCAGTGCCATGAGGGTATTGCTGCTTGATTTCTAGTTACACTGACACAGAGCCCTCACTTGGTGCCAGACATGCTTTGTGCAGCAGCAGGGCCAGCATGGGATGTCTGACACAGCAGTGCCACTGCTGCTGCACAGCCTGGGGACAGCAGCACTCCACAGCCTGCACTCCCTGCCCCAGGCACTCCCTGTACTGCTTTCATCTCCATCTCAATGAAGCCAGTGGGATGCTAAGGGCAGACAAATTAACTCCATTACTTTTCTGATTCACATACAAGCTCCAAGGAAAGATCTGTTTCTGTATATAACAGGCACCGACCCTCTCTGCTCCCATTAGCACAACCAGGGTATTTTTCTTCAGGTCATTTCTATGAAAATTTAGACTTATTTTAATATATTTACTAACATCTCAGTCATCCTACTCCAAAGGCATGAAAGTGGAGAACTCATTTCTGAATTCAGAAGGCAAACTCAGCTGTGACATTACCTTGGGCATGGGAGCAAAGCCACACTGAGCAGCAGGGGAACACTGAGAGCTTGGGCTCCTCACCCCCCCTTGCCTTGGCTGAGGTTTACAGGAGGCTCTGGCTGGCAGCTGCCTGTCTTGCCTGACCCCAGGTGCCACTAATTCCCTCACAGGAATGTCTTCACAGCATTGCTGATGAGCAAGGGACAATCCCATCACCCGGGAAGGTACAACTGTACAGCTCCCGTGGCTTCTCCTGAGACCAAACCTAACTTCTTACTCTAGCACCAGTTGGGAAGGGGAGATTGCTTTGCTTGTTACTTTTTATGAAGACAACACACTGCTTTTGGGTCATTTTCCAGGCACCAGGTCTGGAAAATGAAAAAGGGCTCTGGTGAATACAGTAACCCAGACATGTTTGCACTGGCTGTTGCACTAGACAGTAAACAGGTGACTCAAGCACGGCTTGGCTCCCCTGCGTGACGGAGTCTGCACAAAGGCCTGGAGTAACCTGAACTCCAGGGCTTGCCCTGAGGCAGACACGGATGCTAGCTCTGATTTTCACAAGCTCCTGAGGGAACCTGGTGCCCCAGCTTTCCTAGTAAGCAGAACTTGAGCCCTTGGTTACCTTGAAAAATGAGGATGAAAACTCAAAATGTGATACTAAAAGAGAGTGGGGGCAAACCCAAGGCGAGTGAGCCAGTTCTGCAGAACAGCTGGCAGCGCACCCGGACGCGCTCGCATACGTTCATGTGCAATTGCAGATTGCTGCATTCAAGGGAAGGGCCCCCTGGAATTCGCTCGCTCCGATTCCCAGTCCAGCAGTCTGGCTGGCAGGTTATCAAAAGTCTTGAGTTACCTTCAGGATCATTTCAGCCCGAGTCATGCCTTTCACCACTATCTTTGTGTAGCTGGCAGGAGCCTTCCTCACCACTTGGGACCCAATGGAGGGCAGATCCAGGAGAACCATCTTCAGAGAGTGAGTGTCCAGCAGCAGCTGCAACAGTTAATCACACTCTGTTATTCAGGCCCCTTTTACCAAGATCCATTAGCTGCTATAATCCAATATCCTTAAAAGTTTTAACACTTCTCACATTGGAAAAAGTCCTGGTATTTGGGACTTTTACCCATGTAACAACACTTCGAGGAGACACAATCACCCATGGCTGCACATCAGCACCATGGTTGGTTTTAACAGAGCACTGCTCTGCTGACTGGAAATAACTTATGGCAGCCCAACATCTGGCACATCAGGCACGGATTTCCAGTCCTTCCCCTTGACAGTATAAAGTGAAACAATCTTGATTACCTGTAGCTGTATCATGATTTAGATACTCAGGGCAAATGAACTAACACCAAGCTTCTCCCCACACCCAGCCACCCACAGTGTCAGGTTTTCTACATTTACTCAACCACTTGATTGGGGTTTTTTCCTTAAAAACTGTGACACAACAGAGCTACAATGAGAGCTGCTCAGTATCCTGCACTCACCGGTACACTGATATTCACAGCCTGGATGTTGTTTATTACCAGACCAGCAGATAAATAAGCAGCAGCCACGAAAATTGAACCCAGACAGAGCAGCACTGTCTGATGACAAAATGCTGTGGCTAAGGGCTTCTTAGAGCAAAATTACCCCAAATACCGCACTCCTCTGATTGCACAAAGAAGAGACAAGACCAGCGAAGGACAGAAAGCTGAAATCAAGATAGAGGAAGAGCAGCACAATCTATTCACACAGCAGCGAGTGTGAAAGCCGGCTGGGCTGTCGGCACACCCAGTGCATTTCCTCAGAAAGGGCTCTCAGGAGCCAGTGGAAGCTCGTTCTGGAGGGACAAATAACATTATGGGCACTGCAGAAGCCCTGGCAGTCACCACAACAATGTGAACATTTGTGGCCTGGCTTCAGCACATGTGGGAATTCAGTCTGAACACAAAGGACTGAGGCACAGAGGAGGAGAGGCAGGTCAGGCCGGTTCAAATCTGGACCCCGTTATGTGCGGCAGCGTGTCCTTGCTGTGTGCTGCCTGTTTCATGGTTTGCACGAGAAGAACCAATGCAATCAATCTCATCCTGGGAAGCCAGGAAGCCACAGCACAAATGAGCAGCTCTGTGCACCCCAGGATGCTGGAGCCCGCTGTCAGCTCACGCTGGCATAGCTGGATTCCTGTGTCTACGAGGGATCCCATAGATGGAAGGTATTTCCACGGTTGGGGAATTCATATCTTTCCCACATAAAGTCTCTTATGTCTAATAGGAGTTCTGCACACTCTGCAGCCTTTCCCATAGGCACAGCCCTCGCAGGCTCTGTCCCCTCACTCTGTTTCCCCCTGTTATCCATTCCGGGTCCCTGGCATGGCTAACTCACTAACAAAGCTCGCTGAGACAGAGAGTTGTTAAGTCAGAGAGACAAACACAAAAAGCAAAACCCCACAGGCCTCATTCCCCACTCTGAACACCTCTGTAAATATCACCCTAGTGCCCAGATTTCAACTATGATTATTAGCAAACAGCAGGAAAAGCTGTGCGTAGGACAGGGAAAGCCAGGAAAGCTTCTTCCCCAGCAACATTTGCACCAGGGGAGAAACTGGCATGGAAAGATAGTGGTGGGTGACCAAGGGGGTTCAAAAGATGTGAAGGCAAATGGGGTCCTATGTGAGAGACAGAGATCAGCTGCTGAGACTTCTGTACCCCTAACCCCAGAAAGCTATGTCCCACTTCTAATGAGATATATTCACTGGGAATCAGGCTAATAAAAAACTTTCCCAGTCTGCTTTGAAGAAGCAAATTGGGCCTGTTATTCCAATACAGGAATGTTAAAACCTTTTAACATTAGACACAAGCCCACTGCTGGTTAATCACTTTAGAAGCTTATTTAAAAAAGTCTCCCTTTAATCACTCTTAGGTTATTGCTCATCGCACAAGATGAACAGGCACCGTGCTTCACTCATTTGCTTTCCATTAAGGAAGAGGAAGGTTTTGATGTAAAGCTCCTGTTTCATTTTGCAGACACACACTGCTCAGAACCATCTTTGATGCCTAAAACCCAAGCAGCTTTGAAGGCACTGATTTGAAGTTCATGGCGGTCCCATTAGGGATGATTTTGCTTCTTTTTCTTTTTTTTTTTTTTTCCCTTAGCCCACAGGGAAGCAGCTGCATGTGCAGGGGACAGATGAAACCCTGCCTCTCCCAAACCTCCTCCTCACAGAGAAGCAGGACCCCAATCCATAGGCAGGGGTAGGAGATGAATTTCAATTTCTTGAACTGAAAAGCCTTAAAACATGACAGCTAATGCACCTACTTGTTCTTACCTGTTCTGCACCCACCATGCTGATAGGTTTGCACTTGAAGAGATGGTTAATGAACTTGGGAATGAAGGAGCTGCAGAGGAGAGATACAAAAGGACACAATTACATAAGAGTATTTGCAGTCACAGAGTCTTCTGTGGTTTGGTAAAACCAAACCAGGATGGTTTCCACAGAGACACTCCAAGTGCCTGCTTCCCAAATTAATTCCACACACGTTAGGTACACTAAATAAAAAAATTCCAAATCCTAGGCACAATTCTTTTGCTTTAATCCCTACTAATCTCAAAGTTAATTGAGAAGTTGCACACATACCCTAGGTAAAGAAATTGCTATAAACTACATAAGAAGCATTACAGTACAAGGTCAAGAACAAGCAAACAAACTATTGTCCATAATAAAACCAGCAACATGTCAGGATTAGCATCACTATTCACAAGTGGAAGTATCCTGACTGTATCCAGAACCTACATTTTACTGCATATAAGTAATTCCACAACATGCATATTACAGACTGAACTTGAGGTCCAGCCAAGGCTGGAGGTCTGCTGGGCCCTGGACACTCACACACAGGCACTTGTCCAGGAAGCTCCTGGCCAACACAATCAAGACAAGAAAAAGTTTTGTGGAAAGGAAAACACCATTACCATGTTTTACTGACATGGACTTCAGACTCAGAAAAATGACTATAGTGCATTTACCCAACCAGGGAGAGCTTGGCAAGGATGGAAGCCCAATATCCACCACATGGTACTCCAGAGCATCAGCTTTGGTCTTAGGTTTTTTGGCCTCTTGATTTTAGGCTTTGAGGTGGAGTTTCATCCCTCAGTGGAGAAGCAGATACTCCCTTCCAGCAGAAGCACTGGCTGAGCACCTGCAGGACAAGCTCCTGCCCATCTACTCCACCAAGGAGCAGCACCAGGAAAACTCAGGAGCTGAACAAGAGGAGAGGGGTCAGCATGAGAGACACAACCTCTGTCAGGACCACACCACTCTGGCTTGTCTTCCTCTTGCTGTCTTGTTTTTAATGTACTCTGCTTCTTTCACATGTCCTCCTTTGGCTGAATGCCTACAGGGCTCACGTTTCCAGGACCTTGTCCGTGACCTGGTGGCACGTCTCAGACTTTAATGGCTCAGTCCTAAGCTCATATCAGTCAGTCTGTTTTCTGTCCTTTTGAATGAGGCAATGTTCATGTTGATGATGATCTAAATTCAGCGTGGCTTCCCCCATGCATCTGTTAAGCTATTTGTTTCCTCCTCACAAAGCAAGGAGCACGGACAGCATCTTGTTTGTCCTGCCACCTGTTTTCCAAGGCAGGACATTAATTTTTCGCCCTTTCTCATGGAAGAATGACAAAAGTGTAACTCAGGCAGGGAGCATGCCAAGCTGCTCAAATGGTACAAGGAAGAGCCCCTCCAAGCAAAGGCTTCTTCCCTTCCCCTTCCCTCAGACACAGTCACTACCTCTCTCAGTGAATCATTTTATCCTGGAGAAGTGTCAAGGAGAACAATTTCAAACTACTGTTGAGAACCAGCTACTGGCCTGCCCCAAACAGCTTTGAATTTGGCCACGACAGAAACAACCTTGGCAACAAAATACAAAGAGGAGAAGGAAAACAAGCCCTGTCTCCTCTTACACAAAAGCATTACAGTGGAAATTTAACCTGTTTTAAAAGTCCATTTTTCAGGTGTATAAATAATTCCCAGAGGGCAATTAGAGAGTGCTGAGCACAGCTGGAGCTTAGATGATCCTACAAAATGATCCATTGCCAGCAGCTCTGGATGCAGCAGTAGCTACTAGCAGAACAGCAAGAAATAAATTGTACCTTTGATCTTGCAGGTAGGTCCAACTGTCCCTCCCTCTGCAAAGTCAGGCATGGAGCTAAAGCCCACGTTGGGTAGGAGAAACAGGGTGAGCCTTTCCTTCTGCAGGGGAGTAGACTGGCAGCCAAAGGACCCCCTCCTCTCTTTTTTTTTAATCTTCCTTTCTACATAACTACACAGTCTCATATAGAGAGCACTCTGTCTTCCATGAAACAATTCCCAGGCCCCTTTGGATGGCCACCCACAATCAGTGCAGAGGGGTAAAGCGACCTTCCATCCCCACATGCCTGTTATTTCACGCTGCCTTATTGGAAACAGCTTCCCAACTCCAGCAGGACAGACAAGACAAACCATTAAGAGCCAAGGGCAGCTCTGGATATTTTTTTCCCCCCTTTTTCTTCAAGTTTTTTGACTAGCAGGGACCATCAAGAGCAGTTGCACTTAACAGAAAAATGCACTTGAGCCTCTTGCCTTGGCTGGACTCGATGCCTGGCGCTCTCAGGCAATCCTGATGTGAATAATACGTGCATGTTCAGTGCTAATGCTCTGCACGAGGTTTGTGCTCTGAATGCCTTTACTCCCTGCACATTCACAGCTAGACTGGATGCCAGAATTCATTTACAGTTTCAGCTATAAAATTGAACCCAGCAAACCCTCCATAGAAGCAGACAAGTCCCCAGTGTAATAATAAAGCATTGCAAGGCAGATGAGGAACCTAAAGCACAGAAACCACAGCATCTGAGAGGCTCCCATCCAACAGGAGTGGCTCTGCCAAAGCCTGCGTTTTCCTAATCCCCTGCAATGATGATGCATCAAACACAATGCCCTGCTGAACGAGGCAGACGGACATGCAACCACAGTCTGTCTGTCTGTCCGATGGGAGATGGACAGGACATCATTCAAAGCATTCTGGTGCCGCTGAGTCACTGCAGCTGAGGCGAGTTTTGCTTTATGCCACCCTCCAAGATGGTGACCAGGCTGAGCTCAGCCCTGAAACCTCCAGGAGCCTCCTCAACACGACCTTCTTCCACCAAACTCCTCTCACTTTTTAGAGGCTGGAGCACCTGGAAGGACCCTGCTGCATCACCCACCACGCTTGGCTGTTGGTAACGGAGGAGGTGCACCTCTGGCGAGGGGGAGAGCTTGTTTGCTTTTCCTGTCTCTCAGTTCTAATCTCTTCCTCATTGAGGTCAGGTCACAGACTTCCCAAACACATCCCGGCGTAGCAGCCCCGGCTGCACCGCTGTGGTTTTTGATTTCAAAGGATAAGGTGCAGTGAGAGCAGAGCCCCCCACCCTGCCTGCAGTGCCTCCCAGGGAGCCGACTGCTGCTCGCCATCCCGAGGGGGGCGAGGGCTGCACACGTGTCAAAACAAAGCAAAAATGACAAATTAGGTTAGAGGATTGATGCAATTTCTGATGGCCATTTTTCTTCTTTCTAGGCTTGGCTCAGATCCCACAGTTTTAAATTTAGTGACTTTAGCTGCCTTCTCCCCTGTGGTCCTGTAACTCAACACTCCCGCTTTATACAACCCATTAGAGCTGAGAAGTGGCAGCTCACAGAGGCACAGGCATTAACATATGGAGAGGCACAGTGCTTGTTAAAAGGATTTTTGGTGTTGTGGGGCACACAAAAGGCCAGGTATTTAAAGCGGGTAGGCCAGCATATTCCCTAAGAATTCAGGGCCTCAAAAAATACAAATATTTCCATTAAAATGGCATCAGCGTTTTGAGGAGATTGGTGCTCCCTTATCACTGGGCAAGTTCTCCTAAACACCAAGTTATACAGATCCAGCAAAAACAATCTTTCCTTCCACACCTGATCCATGGCACAGTGAGTTCAGGACTGTTGTCTTAATTTTAATGTGCTGTAGATCAGAGCTGTAGTGGCCTTAAAAAAGGTTTTGAAGAGGAGTAGTGGTTTCTGTGCTCATGAAACAAGCTGTGATTAAGGCACTCAGATAGGAACCTCTCTCAAAAGGGAGAGCTGGGTGTTTCATCTGGAGTTTACTTGGTATGTGCTGAGCAATAAAGTTAAAAGGGAGGCAACTAAGCTGAGGTATTAAGAGTGTGCTGCGAACAGCTGAGTAAATGGGGTTTTTTATTTACCACCGCGTGATATAAAATTCAAGTGTAACCACACAGAAGGCGTTCATGCAATAAATTTTCACTGAGACAGCATTTCAAACAGTGATTATGGGCAACGTCATAATATGATTTATCAGTAACTGCTCCTTAATGCAAACTAATGAGTACCCCGAGACAGAGAGGGGGGATGAAACTCTCAGGCCAGCCTCCCTGCTGTGAAAGCTCACAGTTCTCAGGAGAGCTGCTGCATCCCACCCTGCTGAGGCTCCAGTCTCAAACCCACACAGTAACTGCCAGGCCACCCAGCTTATTTCAGGGTGATTACCTTATTACAGATGAATGAAACGTTAAGGTATTTTAGAGTGACACATGACACGCACGCCACTGCTCACAAGTCAACCGGCGCAGTCACATGCGACACCAAAAGCAGCAGCTACAACTGGCAGAGTCCTCCCGAGGGTTTTTCTTGGGGTGTTGCCATGTGAAGCTCAGCTGGCCACAGGCAAGCAGGGAAGAGCTCAAAGTATCTTCCCAAAGAAGTGAATTTTTGTTTCAGACAGTTTGGATATCCAAGAGATGCTGGAGAGCTGCATCCTGAATCCAGAAGCATTTCTGTCTCATCTGCTCAACTTTAAGTGACTTGCCAGGAAGACACTCTAATACCCCTCAAAATTTAAATGTGTATTTCCCCTCCTTACTGAGCTATTTTTGCACAGAAAAGCAGCTTTTAGACTATGAAGGTAGAACATACTCCTCACACATGCCCTCCTTACAGTGCTACAGCTATTACAAATGTTATTTCGAGGCAAATGATGCACCAAACTTCGTAGTACCTGGAAGCCCCACAGCTTCTTATCTCTGGGAGAAAAGTAGGTTTCCACAAGAAGAGTCATGTCTATGGTCAGATATTCAAAGTTTTTCAAAGATGTCCAACCCAAACCCTTCTGTACTTGGCAAACACCAGACTGTGACCATCACACTATTTTATGGGATGGTTTAGGCACATAAGGAGGAGCCAGCGACACAAATATCTCAGAAAACCTGCCTGAGCAGGAAACTTGAGACCAGAAATTGAAGTCTCTTTGAACCTTGCCAGCAGCTGCTGGTGTTTGCTGCCCTATCCCACCTCCCTCTGGGCTTTCCATGGATGGAGGGTCTTCACCCAGACACTGACAGCCACGGACGCTACAGAACAGTGAGAACCAGAGACCTCAACAAATTGTGCCATGTTGGTAACTTACTTTGCAAATTTTATACAGAACTGAGTGAAATACTTTCTCGTGGAGGCCAGGTTGTCACGGATGATGGGGACGTTCTGCTTGATGTGGAGAATCACTGAGGTGACATAAGGACTCTGGTCACCGACGTGTTCCACGTTCTGCCACTGCATCTGCACAAAGGGGAAAAAACAACCAAAATGACTGTTTAATTCATTAAGATTCAAGCAATAGGTAAGGAAAACTGTACAAACTTCCTGCCAGAAGATCTCTAAGGAATCATTAAGAGACTGGCCCTGCAATTCACCACCAAGGTCAAGTTCTTCGTCACTACACTGATTGGGCAAAACCCTTCCAAAACAAGACACAAAGAAAACCCAGAACAGTCTTTTTTTTTTTTTTGCACCAGAGAACAGAGAGATTGTAACCAGTAACCTACATGAACAGGGACCACAAGGCTTAAAAAAGCTTTTGGAGCACACCAGACTGCTTTAATATTTAACAGTTTCCAGTTTGCTGGGATGAAGTGCCCATATAAATCCAGATTACAGGCATTTAAGAAAATATCTGCAAGCTTGCAAAGTCTGGATTCCTGTATGGCAGCCAAGACTTTAATGCTGGTGAGACTGATGACAGATAGATGGAAGAGGTAGAAATAGTCTTAAAGTCCAAAGCACTGTACACCAGCATAGCTCACTGAAAACACTGCTGGGTGTACAAGCCAGGATGCCCAACTTCAGCTCTTCCAAATACATGTAAAAATACAAACAAGAAGAGTTACTCAACCTCCCATTTTGTTTTCATTTATTGTCAGCAGAACTGCAACAGAACAGCCCCCGGGAGCCACATGTGTGGCTCACTTGACTTTCCCTGAGCCTTGTTTGCAGTACACAGGGTACTCCCTCTGTAAGTCATGTGGAAAACAAAAAAAAAACCCAAGAGGCAACTGGGTATGGCCTGGCCCAGTATCATGTGTATAACAGTGTCTCACTGAGGAACATGAACATCCAGAAAAGCACACTCAGTTCTGCTACTGCTCAGACACTAGGCACTCTGCAATGTTCTCCCGATAACTGGAGATCTCTTCCTCATGCTGGAGCTGAGACAGAAGGAAAACACATAGGAAATTAGGAGAGGAAACTGGGCACATGTGGAAGATGAGCTGCTTTTTTTTTTTTGAGGGGCTGTTTGACCTCGAACTTGCTTTCTCAAGTTCTGGATTTTGCATATAAAGTTTTTTTTTACTCCTGGTTTTAATTTAATTTAATATGGCTACTCTGCCCCCTGCAACTCAGCTGACTCAATTCCATCCAAACAACATGCGACTTGGTGGGAAAGAGAAGCCAAATTCTTTGCAAAACCACAGTGTCTGAGTCTACACATGTCCTACCAAAGCTGTCTGTATTTAAACCAAACCAACCAACCCCCAACCTGCTTATCTCACATCAGCTGGGGAGCTACAAAGGATATCTTTCGCATCACCTGCTTCACAGGTTTTCATAGAATCACAGAATATCCTGAGTTGGAAGGGCCCCATAAGGATCATCGAGTCCAACCTCTGGCCCTGCATGGGACACCCCAACAATCCCACCCTGTGCCTGAGAGCATTGTCCAAACACTCCTGGAGCTGTGGCAGCCCTGGGGCCGTGACCACTGCCCTGGGAATCCTGTTCAGTGTCCAACCACTGTCTGGAGGAAGAACCTTTTCCAACCTAACCCTTCCCTGACACAGCTCCAGACATTCCCTCAGGTCCTGCCATGGGTGACCAGAGACAACTGCTTTTCTACTCCTCATGGTTCTGGTCATATCCAAAAAAACTACTTTGTGCCTTTCTTCCTGATGGACTCACACATTCCCAGCACTGGCCCTTCTTGACAGACAGCGATCCTCAACCAACACACCATCCCCATTTGAGTGGGAATGGCCAGAAAGTGGGAAGGGACTGCTGAGTTGAATTATTGCACCAACAATAAAACAGTAGCTTTTTCATTTTGTCGGTCTTCATTCCAAAAGCAATACTTTACAACCAAACCTTTAAAGCATGAAGAGTAAAAATAATCCTTTGTGTGTGTGTGTGTGTATGTGGGCGTGTTTCACCCAAAAAAAAGCACCCAGTAGCTGCAGTGAAAGAAATAGCACACATACTGAAAAGTCATCAGAAGAAATATGAGCCCAACTCTGCTGGTACAGCTTTGTTCCTGTCCTTTTAAATTTATTCCTCTTTTTCCCTCATCCTATGTTTTTCTTGGGATATCCACATAGTTTACATACACAAAATGAAAATGAGTCCAAAGAACAGGAGCATCCAGGTCTCGCCGAAAGGCACCTGCACACTGTGAGGACACAGTGCCTGCAAGGGCAGGACCTCGGTTTAAAGTCCTGGTGCCACCTTCAGAGCTGGTTCTCACAACAAAAACACAGCTCTGCCATGGCTTTAGGGCTCCTTCTCAAAAAAGGGAGGAGAAAAGAGAAACCCTGAGCAAAACTCGGGGGGTTTGGCATTCAGCAAGAGCTGTGCTACCTTCTGGGAAAGGTGAAGGCTCAAGAGCGCTCCTGGCTCTGCCTGGCTGGGGGTTCCCATGTCCCTGTGCCCACAAAGACCTGGAAGAGCCAACTCAGGTCCCTCCTCCTTGTCCAGCACTGATATGGGTCTCCAGCAGAGGGGCTGCTTCATCACTGAGTCTCCAAGTGTCCCCGTTCCTGGTAGCATCCCACTGCCACTTTATCCTTACAGGCTCCAGACTTACAGGGCCCTTACAGGGCACGGGAGCACCCCTAACCCGGCCAGCACCTGCTCCCTTGACCTTGTGTTGCTCCCACAGGAAGAGGTGGGAGGGGAGAGGAAAGCCGGTGGGAGCTGCCAGGAGCAGATATCGCTGCCCCAACAGCCCCCCCTGTTCTCTGACACGAGCTGGGCTTTGCACTGTCACATTCTGCGCCGTGTTTGAGGGCTAGAACGCTCTCCTGGGGACTTTTAATTAGCAGCTGGCAGCTCTGATTGCTCTGCTCTCGGGGTTTTCTGTGTGTGTATTGGAGAAATGATTAAAGCTCCGTGTTCAAGCGCTTGCTGTTGTCCACTCGGTTGTAAGGAAGCCGGGAATTGCAGCTGTGCCAAAAGGTTTTAGCAAAATATAAAAAGCCAGCAAGCGATGGACATGAGTCACTAAAATGTCCCCCAGTCCCACTTACAAGCACAGTTTTACACATAAATCGATGCTTAATTCAGCAATTAAATCAAGCCTTATCCAGTGCAAGCCATAAACTTAATTGGGGCAAAAATATCCCGTGCAGACTAGCAGCTCCCTCATCCCAACAATTAAAAATGCAGCACACCAGGCAATGTAAGTGCCTGGTACTGATCAGTACAACACATTTGCAGTACTTTGTTATCCAGAATATCACAACAGGGGTTTAGGGCAAATTATTCTCCCACCCACACCCCAGCTCCCCTGTCCTACAGCCATGTTTAATCATTCTACACCTGCTGTAAAGTTTGAGTGAAGATTATCACCTACAAATTTTGTAATATGGGGCCTTCTCGTAATTTGCCATTTCTTCCAGAACACACAAGGTAGAGAATCATGGAAACTGAGCACCATTCCCAGCTGAAAGCAATATTCCCGATGCCGTTTGCTGTGTTAAATCTCTCAAAGTGGCCTGCAGCCAAAGTGGATTGAGAGGTTTAAGTATTTCATAATTTACCTCTATAGTTCCTGAACATTTTTGCAAGGGGAAAAAAAAACAACCAAACAAAACAAAAGCCAGACTCCAACAAAGGACCGGGAATGTTCAATCCTGAAGGACACCAGAGTGAAGTAAATGAAAAGAAGCTAAACAAAGGAAGAGCCCTAACAGAGAAGGATCTTGAGATAGCAAAATTGGAAGGGATCATCCACAGAGCCTTTATTCCTCTACTAGAGACTGAAATTTTACATTTGCAAATACTAACTCTGCATTTAAATATGCATTTCTTATTCAAATGTTAGAGTAATAACCCAGCCCTGAAGGGAAGAGGAGGGTGAAGGAAAAACCTCTTGCATCAAATCCAGGTCTAATAAAAAAATCACATAAAAGCACCTCTGTCTGATGCAAATAGTGGAGTGTGTGCACAAGTGACAAGTATTTATTTAGCTAATTTCATAACACTTAACTTGTTTATATATCATCAGTCCCATCACATGTGCTGCATTTTACCAGTGTTCCAAAGACAAAAATAAATGGCCTACCAGCTGCTGCTTTCTCAAGGTTGTGGTTTACTTGGGCATAAACAGCCAGAGCTAAGTGATTCAAATATTACTACACCCTGTAGGTTCAGGAGATCTGAGGAGCTGACACGGCACACCTGAAGTGCCGAGCCCTTCCTAACGGTGTTATTTTCCTGGGCAAAAAAATCCTCTTTCCATTTGGAACCTGTACAAGCTCCATTACCAGCTGCATTCCACTTCAAATATTAGCTGGGGGTGGCTGGGCTAGTTACAGCTGGAATACATCATAAAGCAGAAAGCTATTAAAATTCATGGCAGTGAGACAGTGTGTTGATCCTACAAAAATGGAGCTCTATGTTTAATATTTCTAATTAAAAAAAAAAATAGTTCAATCCACTTTTGTTGTCTTCACCTCTGTCTAAAGCAGTCTGGGTTTTCACAATGCTTTGGCAAGAAAACACAGCTCTGCATTTCAAACATATAAAAGCCAGCAGTGTAACTGCAACAAAATCCTTAAGCTCCAATCATAGGGGCCTCTCCAGGAATGGCTCCATATGTCCTTGAGAGGATCACAGAAGCAATAAGGCTCAATCTCAATTCCATATCACCTTTTGAGTACCTCCATTTAACAGCCACAAACAAGTAAAACTCCTCTTGCCAAGGAAGACAAAGAGAGCAAACGTGAAGGTGTACTTGAAATTTTGTGCTAACAAAAGTTTCCCCAATTTGAAATGCTCTCACTGGCATCAGGAGTGGAAAGAGAAAGCCTTATGTATTTACTGAATGTATTTCACTGTCTGTGTGTTTTAATGTGCTGCAAAAGCCATAAAGCTCTATTCTGAATAATAAGAGGGTTTGGAGTGAGGGATATATTTATAAATACAGCAACTGCTGCTCTCAGAAGCAAGAAATCAATATATGGTTAAATCTCAAGGCAGCCTAAAAGGATATATCAATAATGAAATCAAGCAATCAAGGCACACAAGAACTCCACACGGATCTTAAGGCAACCTCTTCCCAAAACTTCCCCCCTACCTTGCTCATAGCAGTCAGGGCAGGGTCACAGGCTGCATCCAGGTCCTGCACTAACAGCTGGATGCTGTTGGAGATCACACTGCAAAAAAAAAAAAAAAAAAATCAGGAGTTTTAGAATCATATTGAGTAACTGAGTGCCAGAACTGGAGCATTTGACTGTGAAAGGAGGGAAATCATCTACTGGCTGACAGTAGCACTGTGATGTGAACACACATGGCTACAAGAAGCTGGAAGTTCTACAGGATGGGCTTCAGTTCAGAGAGGATGTTTTTACAGTTGACCTTTCTCTGTTTTGACACGTAGAAGGGGTTGGGGATCAAAGGTGACAGATGAGGAAAAGGAGAAACCCCTGAGTACCAAGCCCAGACTGGAATTCAGCTTCAAATTTAATCTGGTCTGCATAACACCAACATTTTATTGTCTCTCCAGTTATTCACAGTCAATATTCTACTGCTTACAGGAACTTGCAAAGAGGATTTTAAAAATTACATCTGTGTGAGTTCTGTGTCTCCCAAGTGTGAAGATGAAGGCAGATGTCTTATTTACACTATGTCTAGGACTGCAGCCATCCATTGTTTGAGTTTCTGAGACATATACCAGACTAAAGGACACATTAGTCAAACACATTTCTCTCATTTCCCTCCATGCCCCTTTATTCTTTTTTAAACAGCGTGATATTGCTTAGAGACATATTTAATGCCACCATATTACGATGTGCATAAAGGTGCAACTGATCCTAAAACAACAGCCAAGAAGCAGCAGCAGCTCAGACCACCCTCATGGGCACTGAACCAGCACTCACACTGCAGACAGCTTCTGCTAGAAGCAATAACTGACTGTGTTTCACTAAGTGCAGTTTTTAAAAACAGTGTAAACTTTAAATCTGCCACAGATGCCTGTTTACAACCTCAGGATTATATTTGCAAGAACTGGATTTTACTTTTGCTCGTTCTCATGATGGTAGCACAGATGAGAACCACAGAACTGTGAGAAATCTGACCAATGCTTCTTCAAACCATCTTTCCTCCCCCTCATTGTCTTTGTGAAGTTCTGGATGCTAATCACTGTTCAAAATATTTTTTAAATGTCCACCTCCTCACTGAGACATAATCTCACCCACACTTAATTCTGATTTGTGTCTTGTTCTTCACCATGACCCAGAAAGTTTGCCTGTTCTCTTTCCTACTGCTACAGCACATAACTGGAACAGGATGCAAAGTAAAAGACTTCCTTCAAAGCAATTAATTTGTTTGTAAAGGCAAATTCACCCAAAATCAGCTGGAAAAATTAATATGGGAGACGAAGTGACTACTGGCTTCAAGTTACACGATCTAAAACTTGCGTTGGCTTAAAAAAAGCCTGTGACTGTTTCTGCTGGTGCCACTGCTTCTGCTGGGCACTACAGAATGTACTCCCTTGGGGGATTCCACCAGCCTGAGCAATGCCAAGGGAGCCAGACTGAAATAACCATCCCGTGGGCACAGCTGACTCCTGCAGGGCACCTGCTGCCACTGACTGGGAGGGAAGAGTTGTGGTTCAGCACCAAAGTGACACACAATGCTCTGAGTGGATGGAAAATGACTCCATCACTAGTGTGTTCACGTGTCAGGAGTCACCAAGTGCAGGCTCTCACCTAAAAACTACAAGTTTGCAAACAGGGAGAGAACCCCATTTGCCTGCTCTTGAAAATAAACCCCTGCTGTGGAGGGGTAACGGTGCAGCAAGAAGGGTGTTGCAAACACAAAGGATCATGACATGCTGTGAGGGTTTGGATCCTGGTTCTGCAAGAAGACACTTCAAATCCTTACCCCAGGCAGCACATGAAGTACTTCAGCAGCAGTGAGTGACTCCTCAGCAATCCCTGACACGCACAGAAGCTGATGGATTGGAAGCTGAGCCATGAAGGAGCAGTACAGTCCTAGTACAGTAAGTTCTCATTATGTGAGCCCAACGCTTCAGGCCTTCAGAGGGTCTCTGAGTGCTGCCCACAATCTCACAACAGACCATCAGGGCAGGAGGTGGGAATGACAGATTTCTGGATTTACATGACAATAACTTTTCTTCTGCTGAACTTCAAGAAAAGTTCATCATTTTTCCCATATTTCCTAAAGAAACTTCTTTGCCACCCCAGGGGTAAACCCCCCACCTTTCTACACATTTTAGGTGGTTCTGCACTCACCTCCATGAAAGAAGAAACACTTTCCAGGATGCATAAACAGTTTTATCACTTACTTTATGGCTGTGCCTAATAAGACATCAAATCCCAAAAGAGACAACTTGTTTGATGCTGAATGAGTGAACGCCAGAGAGGTTTATAGCTATGACTTACACTGACAGAAGGCTGGACAAAGCACTACACTGGAACAGAATGAAAGTCAATTAAAAAGCCTTTCTTACAAGATATATCAGCCCTGTCAGTTTGACTTTAAAGCTGTCCAAAACAGCAAACGTGAACTATATATTAAATAATTTCCTAGACACATCATATTGGCTGCCTACGACCAAACACCTCATGAAGCAGCCACTGGGAACTGAGGAATGACTCGAGGCTGCTGGTTCCTGCTGGCAAAACTCACCCTCCACTTGTCCATGTTAAGAAAATCCCATCACATGGAACACTTTACTTCTACTCCCCTGCTACCTTGCTTGCTTTGGCTTAGTGGACACAGCAGCCCCAGCTTTTGGGGGATTCACCCTTAAAAAGGTCTGAGAAGTATCCGAAGGGAAGGGAGTCTCTGCAGCCTGGAATGGAGCCTGAGACCATGTGAAAAACCTGGATGGAGATTCAGTGGGATCCTGTCCACTGCAGCAGGAAAGGAGGAATCACAGGAAGGAAGTCTTCTAAAAAAAGTATCTTACTGCTCTATGGCCTGAATCTTAAGTTTTATGGAGAGAGCTGCTGATAGGGATTATTTTCCCAGCTTTGCCAGGATTTTCTTTTGTTTGATATGAGGCAAAACAACTTTTTTTTTTTTTGCCTCAATTTTCTTCTCTCAAAAAATATTCGGTCTATCTGTCAGTGGTGGAGAGGAAAGGATGTTTGAGCGGAATATTCTTAGCATCGTTACATGAAAAGTTATTTTAATGAATGATAATCTTCTCTCAATTATAATCCCCAAATATAAGATTGGATCAGTCTTTTATGTCATCTGAAATGGGGTTTGATCATACTGACAAGGCTGCTGATTAACAGGGGGAAGTTAGAGCAGGAAGGAATGTACTGAAATAGCTTCCTTTCTTGAAATGTAACAGCCACCTCGCAGAGCTGCCAAGATGCAAATGATGTTTCAAATGGAAACTCACTGTTTCCTTTCCCTTTTCCAGTGCTCTTGTTCCTTTGGCTTGGATGATGGGGAACAACTAAAGCCTGTACTACTGCTGCTCTTGGACAGCCCAGGGATGACCATTCCTTCACCAGGGAAATGCCTGCGCCCAGGGCTGTGTATCTGGGTGGATCCTATGACACTGGGATCTTGGGATTGTATTACTCCAGCACCATCTGGCTGACAAACAGGGATGTTTGATATATTCTGGGAGGATGCATCTGCTGAACATACATGCTGAAAGTGTCCATCTCTCCCGTCAGGTTGATTCTCTCCACTAGACTTGCATCCACTTTTTCTTTGAGTTTCTCTTCCAACTGTTAGGAAACAAAACAAGCAACAGAGAGATCAGATTTCTTACTTGAAATGACCACTCTTGAAAACTTATGTCCTGGAAAAGTCAGCTTGTTAAAACCTCATCTGTGTCCAGACTATATCCAAAATTCAGCCAGTGACACTGGAAATCTCTCTTTCTTGGCATTCCAGACCTGTTGATCAGCCAGGGCCGTGGTGGCTCTGTGTCCTCAAAGAATTAAACCTCCAAGGTCAAAAATGTAACTCTAGTATGACATGACACCATACTGGCTTAACACCGTGGCATCTGTCCTGCTAATAAAGATGTTTTTTCAACACACTGTCTGTGCCCAAACTGCAGAGGAGAAGGACTGCCAGACCTAGTGGTGGAGAGGTCTTGATACAGCCAAACATCACAGCTCATCTCCTGACCTGTGGCATTTTGGAAGCACCCGAAGGTAACAAGCAATGAGGCTGCAAATCATATCAGCATAAATACCTCCTCTCTTCACTCCACCTTCCCCCAATATTTCATGCAAGTGTTTTCCCAAACCCATTTAGAATTATCGTTGTTCTTGCTTTTATAAAAGGGAGATGATGAACCCGAAGTCGTCTTCTAAAAAAATCTGGTCCCCAATCCAAAACAAATTAGGTAACAAGAATAAAAGGACTGAACCCAAAACCGACGCTGCAAAGCAGGATTAGAAGCAAATTACTTTTCTCAGGTAGGAACAGCACAATCAATACTTTTCTTTCTTTGAAATATAGATTTAATAATGTAGAGCTCAATAATCAATGTGGGGCTGACTGTGCTATAGATAGTACTTTTGACTCTCCCAGCCTCCACAGCAGCACAGAATATCATGGCAGAAGAGGGGCTGCTGCTTGGTGCCACCTCAGAGGTGCTGCAGAGGGAACCTCACCTGCTGGGTGGTGGCCAAGCAATACTCTGCAGTACTTAGGATGCTGCAAATGAGGCAGAGTTCTTCTAAAGTAAACTTTGCCACTTCAGAGCCTTCTTTTTCTTTCAGCAAACTCGTGATGGTGAGCCCACCGCTGCTGCTGGTTGTCCTGGGGAAAAAAAAACCAAAACAGACAAAACCTGTAAGGTTTTCGGTGTACAGACACACAGGGCAAAATTACTGCTAGATTTTAATGCCATGAATAGCCCTTATGACCACAAAGCCCAACACCCTGTGCAAGACAGGTCAGTGTCATCCTACATCAAACCCACAACTGCTATTTTGGTGAAGGAATATCTTTTAGAAAGACAAACAGAGCCATGTATCAAGTGTCCAGGCAAAGGACAGCTCACTCATTCACAACAAGGTGGATTGGGATGCAAGTGGAACACAGCCCTCCCCACTCAGCTTCACCTTCACTGCCAGTTATTCAAAATCTAATTAAAGATTACAGAAAAATCTCAGAACTATCAGGCAACTTGTCATATTTATCTCTGCAGCACTAAACAGCTGTCCACATGCATTTGAGACTTTGGTAACCTGTTTTAAAAGCTGATGATATCAACAAAGTAAATTATAGAAGATGTGCCGTCTCTCCATCGTCTTCCAGTGATGAACAATCGTGTATCAACAAAGAAAGAACAATTCAGAGGCAGGAAATTCCCTACCTCTCAACTCTTTATAATCCAAATCCATTAAAAAAAAATAGGACAGTGATATTTATCTTGGAAGCAGAAACGGAGCACGCAAAAAAAATGTGTATAAAGAATGCACATTAAATTTATCTTTCCACTTGTCTGGATGGAACCCTCTTCCCTTCCACCTGTAGAAGATTTTAATGGTTTCAGAAATTCATTTTGTTGCTCCCAGTTTTACAAGGGAAACGAACTGAAGATGGTAAATAGCATATAAAATTATCTGCAGTGAAGGCTGGCAATATCTCAGGAGTTCCTTTGGCCTGTACACTTATCCATATTGGTGTAAACTCATAATGATCTTTATTTTCACGGGATTTCCGTCTATATATTTTATTTATACATAGATAAAATGTCCCAGAGCAGAGGGAGTTACAGGTAAGCACTTTAGCATCACACAAAGAAACCACCTTCATTATAAATTATCATATATATAGTGTTGAGCTGAGGCAGCAAAGAATCACAGTGTGACCTGGTTGCTCAAGTAGCAATTCTGAAAGCCAGACCTCTCTGAAGAGACTTGGGCTGGCATTTCAAAAGGAACTTCAAGAAACTGTAAGTCTGGCAGCTAATCAAAGCCAAATATGAAACTATTCTCCAGGGGCCCTTAAAAGAAAAACAATGTGTGACTGTCCTTTTGCTCTCTTGCTTTTTCTCAGTGCAACAAACTGAACTTTTGAGAAAACCATGAAGTAAATGTAGTCCTATCGATGCTACATGGGGTCCTTGACAGTGAAATAAGTGTCCACAACGATATATTTATTAATTATCTTTACAAAGCATCTGCTCCTCTCTGGAATGTCTCACCAGACAGTGCTGCTGCAGCGTTTGGGAAGCAAGACTCACTTGGGCAGGTTTCCAGAGAGAATTTTCCAGGCATATTCCCGAAGGTACTTCTGGAAGATGGTGGTCAGGGCTATCATGGGCTCACCAGTGCTGAGCTGGGAGCACTGCACCATGCACTTCTTGTAGTACACAAAGAGGTCGGCACAGCTGGGCAGGACGGCTCCTCCTTCATCCACATTGGGCTTGGGGGGACCCTGAGCCTTGAAATCAGCCACAAACCTGTCAATCAGCTCCCCAAGATTCCTGATGGGGGAAACAACAAAGACACTTTAGTCTGCTGGGGGAGGAAACGGAGGGAAGAAAGATAATAATGCTTAAAAACCAGGACACCCTGTCTTGTGACAGCAGCGAGCACGTTCAGATTTTAGCAGGTGGGTATCCCGGTCCTTTCTTATCCCACCCTCCCAGCACAAAGCTCACACAACAGCACAGACCAGACCGATGAGTAACGACCTTTTGTGCTCCAGAGTTTTAGTGGCAGCTTCAATCTGTTCTCCAGCCACATATAAAAGCTCCCAAGTCTGCCAGGACTGGGTTCAGCACATTTGATGCAAGTGCATAAAGCGTGTGCTCAAGTTTCATTCCTGGCACCAGGAAAAGTAACAGTCAGGCTTCCCATCTCAGCAGCCTCCGGAGCAGACCTTGGGGAATATGGATTTTAAAGGGATGTGCTCGAAATGGTGTGCCATTTGCCATTTCTTGGTCCCATTTGGATACCACCTGGTTTAGCACAGCTTCACACATCCTTTAAAGAAGTTTTATTTAGCACGAGCACAAAGCGCACTTCCTACTTAAACTCCTTTTAAAAGCACAAAAAGCCCTCCTATTGTCTCCAGTGATTCATTATAGCCTGGTCCTCGCTCAAATATTTCAGTCTTTAGGCAACGATAAACTTCATTCCATCGTTTCACCACGACAAAAAGGTTTTTAGTGTGGCAGAGGGCCAGAGCCTTCAACACAGAACCAGAGAAGTCTTCTGATCCCAGGGACTTCCTCTGGTCCTACTCCTCCAGACACAGCACATCCGTGTCAGTGACCAAGACCTGCTCTCCCAGCACCGGAGCTCAGCTCCAAGGAATAACCTTTGCCAGATGAACTGAATTACAGCAACAAACCTTCTCCCCCAGTTTGTTTTTTGTTTGGCTTTTGAGGAATGTTTAGGCCTTTCAGATGACAGAGTGGCACAGTGCTGACCAAAAGGAGTTCCTGTATTTTATATTCCTGTTTCTAATATGGTCTTGGCTCCACTTCCTCCAGCTCTCCCCTTCCCATGGCACAGCCTTCACCCCTCTCACTGTTGAGGGTGTAATGGCTGTGCTGTGCCATGATCTGGGGTATCTGAAGAAAGCCAAATCCTTAGGAGAGTGGCTGAGACTCTTCAGCACATTCTCACTTACCTCTGCCAAAAAAAGGGGAAAACCCGCCAACAATGACAACTTTTCCCCACTTTCTGTCCTTTTTTTCTTTTCCTCTTGTGAAAGAGAAAACCCCTCTGATTCCAGTTTACCAAAGAATCCACGACACCACACAAGTCTTTTCCCTGATAAACTTAGGAGACTGCTGCCCCAGAACAGATGAGCTCCTACTGTGGGTGATCCACTGGGCCAAACTAATCTACAGAAATGTGTTTGCAGTATCAGGGTTAAAGCCAGGAGTGAGGCTCTCTGACTTTAGCCAGGCTATTGCAAAGACAAGTAGCCCCCTTTTTTCCTGCTTATTGCTTGAGCAGTGCACACAGCTCTGATTCCACAGCTACACACAGTTCCTCGGCTGTGTTACAAGCACTGTAAAAACATCAGGCTGCTCGACTGATGTGATAAATCTCTACACTGGCAGGAGCAATTGAAGGCTGAACTGAAGCATTGATTGTACTCGGCCACAGTGAAGCAAAATTTACCTCCCCCTGTAGCTGTAGGAGAGCCAAACAGATGGAGCTGCAGGAGGGCTCACACGTGCTGCAGGCTGCAGATTCCTGCAGGTTCTCAAGGAAAGCGGACGTGGCTCACTCCTTGTCAAATTAAACAGCTGCATCTCCACCTCTGCATCTGTGCTTTGCTCCAGATGGGCAACAAAGTGGAGCTTTCTTAGCATTCACCAGTCACTTTGGTTTTTTTCATTCTCTCAGTCTCAAGACACGGTCAGGAATGTCAATGGCTTTTGTTTCTTTATGCTTAGTCCACATGTTCTCTTCTCCAAGGCAAAGTGAAATGTATCTGCATTTTCCTGGTCCCCCAAGGTCTTGTCAACTGGGGTGCAGGAGAAAATGCAGCTGTTGAGAAGAGCTGGGAGAGCAGTGCTGGGGCTTCACGCTTGTTCTGATCTCAACCTGGACAAACTGCCTGTCAAACCAGGCTATGGGACTGCTCTTATTTCAGCATGGGACTGATACAAACAAAACATCAAGATACTGGGCACTAAAGGAACTAATATATCATTAATGCCCACCTCGGTTGATGGCAAACTTTCACATTAGTCTCAGTTTTCCCAAATATAATATGAAGGCTAAAAACCTTTGTGTGGTACAACAGGAGCACGGAGAGTTTGGCAGAAAAGGCTACTGGGAGATGAAGCATGAAGAAGGCAGGAGAGCTACAGAAAATGAATATTTTCTCCATAGCCTCTACGGAAAAGCTCCAAGAAAATTCTCTGGTAGTGCAGATGTGGTATTTCCTAACAGTAGCATATTTATTGGGAGCGAGAACTCGCCAAATCTAACCAAGAGAAAGTATGACATGAAATCATCCAAACGGAATTTTATTCTGGTTCTTAAATCTTTTCATTCCTACATTCCTCTTCCTTTTTTCTTTCACTCAACCTATTCAGGAGGGTTTTTTTTTCCACCTCTGGCAAATCATGAGAAGAACCAGGCAACTCCTCAGCAGCACGAGGGAAGAACACAGTGCTCGGGAAGCTGGTCTGCTCAGTGATGTGAACAGTGGTATCTGCTGGGCACTGAAAAAGGGCAATGGCACTGAGAAACCTGGATCGTTGCAGAGTAGTTTCCATGGACTGGGTATTTTGGAAGCCCCTCTGCTCCTGAGGCTGCAAACACACAGGATGAAGTGCCAGTTTTCCGAACAATCTGAACTTGGACGTGCCTTTTAGCAGACTAAAGCACAGCTCTGCACACGCTCAACCCTGCAGACCTGACAGAGTCCTCTCTTCCCTCCAGCACAACAGCTCAGCTCATGTCTGTGTGCTCCTGCTGCTCCAACTGACCACAAAGAAGAGCTAAAGATGCACAGCCCTGAAGGGGCAGAAATGAAATCCACTTTGCTGTTAAGAAATCTGATATTTACTCTGCAGCTGAGAATGGAGAGCAGCATCTTTAAAGTCTTTCTTTCAGGTGTCTCCTCTTAAACTGCTACAGATTTTGGCAACGTGTTTCTTTAAGTGGGCATGGAAACAATTTTTTGGAAGAAAAAGCCCAGGCTGCTTTCTGCCACAGATTTCAGGCTCTCACTATTCAGAGCCCAAACATACAATTAATGATCTAAGCAACATCTCATTTTCAGACATCAGCAGCAGATTCCTCAAAAGTTCAATCGAAGGGGGAAGAAGAGAGAAAATCATGAAGGAAAGCAATTTTTGGCAGACAGGGGCAGCATGGGGAATACTGTGGCAGTTTTTCTTTGAACTCCTTGCAGCCTGTGGCTATAAAGCTAATATAAAACATCTCATGATTGTAAAAGAAAAGGAAAAAAAAAAAAAGGCAACTGAAAGGGCTAGGAGCACAGTGGGGTAGAATTACCAAAACGGGGATTAAAATGTCCCCCAGTGGGAAGGGAAGAAATATTCAAACAAGTCAGTGCTCAGTTGGCTGAGGGCAGGGGGGAAAATATCAGTTTCCCTTTGTTATACTGCACAGCGGAACCTAAGCCCAGCATGACAGACCATTGTGCAAGGTTTCAGTTATTTAATTTTTTTTTTTAAGCATAAAAGGTTGATGGGACATGGGAAAGCTTTTTCAAGGTGGTTATTGTGGAGATTGGACAAAATCAGGACACCAGGAGCCTCAAGTTATGCACTCTCTCATGTGTAAGTCCTTGAAGACAGGAGGGCACAGACAGATGAGATACACAAAGCAGGCACCTCCTTCTCCTTTCCAGCCACTAATCTGTGCTAAAAGACTAAATTGAACCTTTTTCAACTATCTCCTCTCTGAGGTGGCACTGCAGTTGTTACCGAGATGTTATTTAAACCCTGGTGTGAATCAAGGTGCACAAGAAAGTGTGGTGAGAGCTCTAAAAACTTCTCTGAGCTCTAAGCTGAAAGCTCCTTTCATTCAAGTTATTTTGCTGCGAGTCAAAGAGGAAGATGAAGGAGCGTTCCAGGGATTAAAGCCCCTGACAAAGTCCCAATCTGTGAGCAATGATAATGTTATCTTACAGCCAGCTCATCTACAGCAGCTTTCATCTAAGGATCTCGAATAACTTATTTCTATAAAGCAAATCTTGAAACCCCTCTGCCACGAAGCCACATGTGTATTTTACGGAAAACCCAAACCTATTATTTGTGGAAGACACGAGATGAAAGAAAGACATATGTCTGCAGTGGGAATTGCAGAGGCAACAGAAGTAATTTCAGGAACACTAAGCCTCTTCCCCAGAAAGGCAGCAGGCACCATTCCTGCAGGCCTTTGCAATTACACGTGAAACCAACAGCCACAGCCCCCTGAACACTCATTTTGCCCAAGCAAAGGTCCCACTAAAACTTTCCTGAACCACAAACACCGCTCCTGATGAAAGCAGACTTTCAATAAATTAATTTTCTGCAGCTTGAGTACAGAATCCAGTACAACCCAACACGTTCAAAAGCAAACAAACCCCAAAGAGGAGCTGGTTACTCACTTGTCCTGGGACTCGATATACACATAAAGGTGAGGCTCAAAGCACTTGGAAACAATGCCATGGAAAGGATTGTCAGGGACCTTTGGCTTCTTTGGCTGTAAGAAAACATTGAGAAAGTTGGTTTCAAACCTGCCTTGTAAGACCTTGAAGAAACAGCAACGGCACAGAAGGATGTAAGTCTTTAGAGATATTATAACAGAAATTTACAGTCAAATAATCAAAGCATATAATTTACAGTACAGGCAAGTCTTCCCTCCCTCTTACAGAGCTGTTGGAAATCCAAGGAATTATCTTTCCACTTGTAAAATATTCTTATCCTTAAAGAGAAGCTTGCTCCCTGCTAACAGATTTCAGTAAAAGAATCTTAATGCAGTTTGCAAAGAAAACCTCGCTGAATCCTTCAAACAGTAACAAGACTCCACTAGTCTCCTCTGAAATCAAATGCAGCAGCTATGTGGAAGCAAGATTCAAAAATCCCTACATTTTAGAATATCAAGGGTAATAACTCAAAGTTACAGACTTCATCTGGATGAATTTTATTTAGATAAACAGCGTGTAATTACTGGAGGAGCAGGAATGATACAGGCAACACCACAGGCCTGCTTTCTCTGCGAAACATGTTTCTGGGGATGCAAAGATTTCTATTTTAAAATTACATTTAGAGCATTAAGCACATGTGCCATTTGGGAGCCATCCGGTTTAGCCTCATTTTAGTTTAGTGCAGCACTCTATACCATGGCCAAGCACAGCTCACCAAAGCCACTGGGACTACTCATATGCTTAAATTTGTGCATGTTTAAGTACCAGAGTGGGCAGGGTCTTTAAGCTCTTTTTTGCCCTATGGCTCAGTTGTTATTATTTTTTTACTAATAGACAATTTTTCTTGTTGCTTCCCAGCAAACCAGAAATTTTTCACTGGCTGCAAGGAGGGCTGCAGTGGCTCTGGAATGGAATTCTTGCTTCTCTCTCTACAAAAAGCCAGGATGAGCTCCCAGCCAACAAAGATAAGAATTTTTCCAGCTGAAATTTTTTTTTAGTGTAAGAAAAGCAAAATAAGAGAGCTTAAAGGACATTCTCTCCTAAACAGAGGAGGTGGCACTAAGTCTTTGGCAGAAACAGCAGGGAGTGACAAGGCAAACACTTCTCAGCAATAATTCAGCCCCAAAGACACGATGAATCCTAACGGATGGCTGCAAACCCAAAGTGAACAAAAGGTTTTATGGAGGCCAGACCACCTCTATGAGCCTGGCTTCATTAACCTTCTTACCCAGAGCATGACTGGAGAATTGACTGGGTTTGCACAGCTTTGGGACAGAGCCACTACCAGCATCCTCCATCCCAGCCCCTCTGCCAGGGCCTGCCCGTTTCTGCCGGATGCAGACGCTCATCAGAGCTGGGAGGAAAACAATAGCTGGTAATCACAGAAACCTCCCAGTGGCCAAGTCCCCAGGATGGCAGTGCCAACACAAGGCTGCAAATTCACCATGTTTATGATTTACCAAGCTGGAAGAGCCAACTCATAAAGCAGGACTGGCTCTCTGTGTGTGCGTGTGTCTCCCCATCTCGCTGCTCCCAGCGCGTCTGGTGGGGAGAATACTAAATCTTTTAACAGTAGCACTGACACTGTATTTCTGAGTGTGCAATCCTGTCCAAAAGCTGCAGATGTTTAAGCTATTTCCTCCTTGAGTTTGATGGAAATAATAAAAGGTTACTGTTGTCACAGTAAGGAGGTCTGCAGCTGGTCCAGTTTCCTTTCATTACTATCCAAAGTAAACAGATTAAACCGAACTGTTAGGATTGCTAAAAGAGGTGCTTTTTTAACGTGGATTCCCCCCCAAACTCTTGTGCTCCCTTTTACACTCCCCAGTGTCTTGGATTCTCGGGACTAGTGTCTTGGAATGGCTCTTCCACTGAAAATCCTTCACTTCTTCCCATCCCTTCTCTTCTCCATGTAGTGACAGCAGAAGATGAGTCCTCCAACATGAAGTCTCAGCACAAACCACCAGCTGCTGGCACTGTGACACTGAAATGCTGGAGCCCACAGGCCTCCCACTTGGCAGACAGAAGCCTTGCAGGGCAGCTGCCCTTGCAGCAGAACCCAGCACTGCACTGTGAGCATTAACACATGGAATTCCCAAAAGAAGAGGGCAACCTCAGCACACACAGCATTTCAAGGGATGCCTCTGTGGATGGCTTTGCACCAGCCTCCCCAGGTACAGGGAGCACAGCACTTCTTTTCTCAGAAGCTCCTGAACTGCTTCTGGCCAGGGCAGTGCATTCTGCTGTTCAATAAACCCAGCACTAATTACTGTAATTATCTCTCATCTGCCTTCTAGCAACATCGACCTCTCCAAGGACGTCCCCTCACCCCAACACTGCACATCAAAGCCAACCTTCTCCCAGACATTAGATACTGGAAAGCAAGTTCTTCCCAGAACACACACCACACGTCTCCCCAAGTTCCCAGTCACTGTTTCACTGATAAAAGTCCAGCCAATACCAACTGTCCAAGCTGTATTTTAACAAAAAGAGCAAAACTTCACTTAAATCATTCTGTTTCAGGACTTTGGCTGTGGGTGGAAGGCAGGGCTGCCCTGCTCACATGAAAATCTGGAGGGGATGTACCAGACTCTGCTGGTGGAGAACTAGCACCCCCTAATATCCCCAGGAGTATGGATCTGAGTAGGTCCTGGGGCCCTGGTCATCCATCAGGATACACCTGTACATGGCCCTTTTACAGGGCTGTAAACACACTAAATAAGGAGAGAGTACCAGCCTCAAACAACTTACAATTGAACATTTAGAAAACATCCATATGGTGAATAAAAAACATGGGGCTTATAAGCTTTTATATCGGTGCCAATCAAAACAATTGCATTTACTATTCACTTCTTTAATGTTTGCAGAGGGCTTTGGAAGCTCAGTGCTTGTACAAGCCATTAGGTGTTGCCTGCTTTGCAGAGGTAATGGATGAAAAGCACTACAGAGATAAAAATCCCAGAAGTAATTTATTTGGAGTGCAAATCTAAAACTGACACTTGAAAGTTCAATGAGTTGCCTGGTGACTCCAGACAGTTTGCCTGGCTGACAGGGTAAAATATGAATTGCAACTGTTTGTGGAGGAGCTTCTTTTGGGATCTGAAAGCCCAACTGTGCTAGTTCATCTTTCTTTGACAGAAATCCTGTAGTTACACTTAAGCTGTTGCTGTACAGGCTAGAACAGAATCCAACTCACTCTCACGTGGCAGGATTGTCTCTGCACTATTAACTGAAATAAAGATTGCTTTGGTTTCAGTGAAGTGAGCCAGAGCAAACCATGGGCGTACTGGGAGCCTCTATGCTGCACAAAGGATCAAAACTGCACTGAATTAATTGCTATGAAAACAAACCTTTCAAATCAATGTGATGGGAAAAGCTCAGGCACCACTGGAGATTTTGAGAGAGAGACTGCTTCACTGACAACTGGAGAACTTCAAAGACTTACTTTGTCCGGATCACTTTTCTCAATCACAATCTCATCTGTCTCTGTCCCAGTTTCATCCTCCAGAAATGGGTTGGTGGAAGGAGGTGGCACTTCTGGCTTCTTCTGTTGAAAAAGAGGAAGCTCCTTAGAGAACAGTCAGTTTTGTGCCCTCTGGCACACAGCTGCATCCATGTTTTGCTTTACTGAGCCCTTCAAAAAAAATAAAGTCATATTCTCGAGAGATCTAAATTCAGCCTGGAGGAAAACCTGACAGGACTTCCCTTTTTAACTAGCAGCACCCACTGACCCACAGCAAATTACAAGTGGGTCCAGCAGGCTTTCCTTGTAGGCTGAATTATCACATCCAGGGAGGCTTCAAGACACCAGCTGGACAGAGAGCCAACCTCAAACCAGTGGCTTCTGAGCCATACGTGGACTCTGTGCTTCCAGAACACTTGGCTGGCAAAGCTCCTGGCTGAGATTTTGGGCAGAAAAAGCAGAGATGGCCTCATAGATACTCCCTGAGCTGTTTCCCTTGGCTCTGCCTTTACAATCTACCAAATCAGACAAAAGTAGAAGCTACCAACGTCCCTGTAAGTCAGACTGACCCAACTATGTAGGACTGAAAGTTGGTCCCATGTGGTGAACCTGTGGTAAGTAGAAGTGAAGGGGGGACTTTTAGTTATTATGTGTCATTGACATGCAGAGAACAAACATCGTAACACAGTCATCACTCCATAATTACTCTGTGGTTCCCCATAGTTATGTGGCTTCAGCTGAAAACAGCACAGGGCCCAGGAGAACCATAAAAGGACACAATCAGTGTATTTTTATTCTTGTGAGTCCTGTGCCACCTTCTCCTCTACACAGTCTGCATGATCAAAAACCACTTTTCAAACTACAGTCCACCAAACACTCAAATGTGCCAGTGCAGGAGGAGGCTGGATGTGACATCTTTTGCAGTCTCCCACTACCAGAGCTACGTGTGACAGGGTTTCTTTATCCCAAAGAAGCTGTTAAGAAAGGGCTGCTCTTTAGAAATCCCCTTACCACTGTCCCATCAGCAAGAGTGCAGCCTGAGAAGCGTTTAGCCAGGAATCCTTCGAAGTTGGTTGTCCTCTGAATTGCAAACAGCAGCAATTTCACCTCAATCTCCTTCGCTCTTGTGCGCATGATCTTAGAGAGCTCTGCCCTGGAAAGAGAGAGGGGGAAATAGAAAAAACAAATGTGGTTTTCTATAAAGATCTGAAACCTAACACTGTAATTCGGCCTATTCCTTGGAGAGACTTTCATCACAAAATTCAAGCTAATTCCTAAGATGCTCTCTAACATAAAACTGCTTTGTAGATCCCATTTCAAACACAACCACGGTTGCTCAGGGCTCTCTGGGTAACAGGACCCCATCTCCTAACAGCCAGCACAGCACTGCCGCAGGGAAAGCCAGCAGGATCAAACCTTGGGAAGCACAGTGCCTCCCACGGGGGTCCCAGAACAAAGGCAAAGGTGCTACTGGGACTGGCACCTTCCTCTGGTCCTGTTTCTGGCTGACAAAGAGCCCGGTCTGAGGCAGGCACACTGCAGTCAGCTCACACTATTCCACTTGGCCTCTAACATTACTGATTTTTACCTCTGTTCCATTGAAAATCGATTTCCACATCATCTCTCTTGCAGTTCTAGTGATACTTCTCAGGGTTTCCACCCCTCACTTGCTTTTAATCACGGACAATTCTACACAGGTGTTTGAAGAGCGCCCTTAGAGCCCGATGGACGTACGACCAGCGTGGCAGGACACAAGCTAAGGTTTTATTTTAGGGAAGATGGGTCTGCTGGGAGGCAGCACAAGCCTCCTGGAGGCTCACCTGGTGACGTGGCAGAACTCCACGGCGATGCGCTCCGTCATGCACCATTCCTGCGGGAACATCCGGCCGTACTTCTCCTCGTAGTCCACCAGCTGCCTCTTGATCCAAGCGTAGCGCCTGTCAATCTTATCCAGCCAGGCCACCTGGATCACATGGAGAACAACATCTCTAACAGCAGCACTTCCTAATATCCAGCCTGGCTGCTTCACCGTGCTGCTGTAGTTCTGCAGAGGAGCTCGGGCTATCGATCAAAGCTAATTTGACCTTTATTTATATTATTCTGAATGCTTCAAGTTGAGCCAGGGGAGGTTTAGATTGGATATTAGGAAAGATTTCTTCACTGAAAGGGTTATCAAGCATTGGAACAGGCTGCCCAGGGAACTGGCTGAGTCACCATTCCAGGAGGGATTTAAAAGATGTGTGGATGTGGCACTTAGGGACAGGGTTTAGTGATGGACTTGGCAGTGGCTGGGGAATGGTTGGAATCAATGATCTTAAAGGTCTTTTCCAACCTAAATGATTTTGTGATTCAAAGTGCTTAAACACATGCCAGACTGAAAATCCTATCTTGTGTGAATTAAGAGAGCAAGTTCTGTTGAAAATGAGGATAACAGTACTCCTAAATCATGTAGAGATTATTGAAAATTCAATCCAATAATATTTCACTTGATCCCACCCTCTTTGTTTCACAGACAGAAAGGTTAAAGTCAACAATGGGATGAGAATGCAGGAATTCCTAGATTCTTACATTTAGCTCACATTCAAAATTCGACAACAATTCTTAGAACCTGAGGATTTTTTTCCCCCCTAACATTAGTGCTTTCTGGTCAAAAAGTAGAAAGATTAATCCAAAAAACTTTGATGGAAATATGCTATTTAAAAGTAAGCATTTTAGCCTCTCTCTCTCCCTTGTCAAACTCTTGAAACTGATAAAATACATTTTGATCGAATGGTGGTTTTGGTTTGTGGTGGGTCTTTTTCCAAATTTAAGAAGGTTTTAGTACATTTTTAAGAAGTTGTTAGTATCAGAACAGGAAATTTAAAAATTAGCTACAAAGATAAATAACTTCCTAGAAATCCCTCCCCCATGGCTTTTTAAGCATTTTGCGGGTTTTCTTGTTCGTTTGGGGGGAAGTGCTTTGCAATTTTCAGAGTTTAATTTTTCAACTCTTTACAGGGCAGGAAGAATATCTGACATGAAATGATTTATTTACTGTACAAAGGGAAAACATTTCTAGTGATGACATATGAAACTGAGGTCTAAGGTGGGAGGAAGTCATCCTGGCAGAGAGGACACTGACTCCCAGCTCATCAGCCATATCACACCCACTGTTTCCAAACCCTCGGGGATAAAAACTTTTCACCACAGGAACCTGTGGAAGCGTGAATTTTGTGAACGCCAGCAGAGCAAAATGTGAAATCCAAATGCTGCTTTTTAAGCTTCCCTTACATCTTGGTTTTCCTGGAAAAGCACCAGATACTCCGAGAGGTGTTGTTTAATAAATTTCTTGATGATTTCCTGTTTGATTCTGGGATCCAGGACGTTGGCGACCAGACATGCATCACGTAGGACATTGCTGGGTCCACCAGTCCTCTATCAAAATAAACAGGAAGAAAGTGATTTAAGGTTAAATAATTGAATAGGTGACTGTAAACTGCACTGCATCCAGGTTATCTTGGTTTTATCCTTTCCCATTATTCGCTTTTCAATGCTTCTGCTGCTACTCTTTATTTATCACTGCATCTTCCTTCCCTGGGATGAAAATTGAGCTGCTCCCATTTCACTGGCCATTAAGTTTTTCCATAGCAGAGAAAACAGAAAATTTAAAAGCATTTTTTTAAAAAATGCTGTTTTGATGCTGCTTCACTTTCCTCATTTCTGTACTTGTCAGTTTTATGAAGTAACCAGCAGAGCTGGTACTCGAAAGACACCACTAGTGTTTTCTTTGAAGTAAATTCAAATTCACACCTACCTCCCTTACTGTTTGCAAACATTTGGATGCACAATGTTGGGGAAGCACATTTGGTGCCTTAGCCCTAGTCCAGATTTGTGTTTGTGCTGTCTAAGTAAACCAGAGACAAACTTGGTAGCACCACATCAACAGACAGTCTGTGCTCGGCTTTCTCTGAACACAACATGAACCGCTTGGGACAAACGAATAACCAGTAACTGGGTGAGATGCCAAGGGAACCCCATGCTGGTCTACAGGGCCACACAGGAATTATTTGGGGCATTCCCTGACTGCCTGCAGCCCTCACTGCAATAGCTGTGTCAGTGTGACAGGGGAAAGTGTCACTTCTCCCCCACATTCACTCAGCAGGAACAGTGAGAAATACACCCAGCACCCTTTGCTTTCTAAAGCATCTCCTGAAACAGAGAGAGATCAAATCTAGATGTAAAATGAGACAAAACCCAATGACAATCACACTGAATAGTTTTCAGCAACAATTTTCCAATGGGAGGAAGGAGGAAAGTGAGAACTTTACCTTTGTACCTTGAGAAGGAAAGGCTTCCTCAAAGTCAGCCAGGATCTGCTGTCCCAACTCGTTCTGTGCTGCCTTCACCCTGGGGAGGACAGAAGGGAGGGCTTTGGTGGTGGCTCAACCACCTCTTTATTTCATTGCCTGCAAACATTACTGCAATGTGGACTGAAACACTGACAGCTACCTGAAGGTTTTTAAGGGATAAAAAGGATGCTAAAGAGAAAACATCCATGCTAAGAAGGTCTGTGTGTCAGAACTGGGAAAGTGTTTTCTCCTTGAATGACACTGGGATGACAACTCCATACAGCACTGACCCCTCAGCTGTAGCAGAACATGTCCTAGATTCTCTTGTCCTGCTGCCATTTTAATATTTCAATAAGGGCCAGTTAATCAGCTGAGAAATCAGCAGGGTTCTTTTAATGCCAGTGTGATCAATCTACCTTTACTTTTGTGTATGTTGATCACGTTTCAACAAATATATGTTCCTAACACGTAAAAAGCTTCACAATGTCTCAGTCTTCACTGTGAACCTTTCACAGTTCCAGGTGTACTGACCTACTTTTAAATGCATCCATGTACTTCTGGCAGCAGTTTTATCCTATAAATTCTCCATGCCTTAAGAAGCATAAAAGAGCAAAGGTATGAAATGGGTGTTAAAAGTTTTGAACAAACCACAATCTTGCTCTTTATTTGGCTGAGAGAATAAAGCTTCCAATTTCCAGAAATAAAAGTCAATATAGCTTAATTGATACTTCTAGGGAAATGGAAATGCCTACACATACTAGAAAGAGCCAAAGCAAACAGCAAGGCACTTATATCCCTCTGCAGCCCTTGAATTCTTCCATCAGTTTTTATTATACTGGAAATGCTTTCAGTTCTAAACTGATCATTCAAAGCAGTGGATTTTTCCACTGAGATTGATATGTTAGTGAGAGCAGAGACATTTACTGTTGTGAAAATGTTTGCTCAGACTGGGGGGAGAAGACTTTGGATTTTTTTTTTTTTTGATTGTTTAAGACTCCTCAACCTTATCAAGGAATGATCTGCTTCTTTAATCTTCCCATTTGAGTTCCATTAGTAGCAAAACACTATGAGATGACCTGACAGTGCTGGAGAAAAGCCTGGATTCTTTAATGGTGCCAAATGCAGAAAATTCTAGTCCTTTAAAAATGACAGCTGAAATATAACTTTATATCTGTGATTTAACTGGATGTACGACCTGCCTTCCCCAAGATTTATTTATGGGGATTTTGTTGGAACAGCTTCCTGCCTGCAATGTCAAACATAATTCTCACTTAAGCTCTCTGCTTCACAGGAATGTTCAGAAACTCCTCTACTATTCCAGGTAAAGATCCCCAGTTAACACCTTCCTAACTGTGAAACAAAAGGGATTCACTAATGTGTTGAAATAGAGAAGGAAATTTAAGCACTAAGGAGGAACCCAGCTCAGCAGCCACAACTACAGGTTTACTTGTGCTTAAACTGTACAACAAAGCACCAGCAGTTCATGTGAGAAACCTTTTGATCCTTCAGAAAAAGAAGGGGCAAAAAAGAAGAAAAAGAGACAGTAAAACACGGATTGAAAATTTTTATCTTTCAAACAATCGAGAAGCAAGAAATCTTTTGTATTAGGAGTCAGAATACAGAAATTAATGAGCATAATGAGTAGTATAAACAATTGGAAGCTCTTAGTAGTGGTGCTCCTTTCCCTGAGAGTGGCTGCAGGGACCTTCCTATTTGACAACAGCTGCAGTGCAGCACAGTGGAGGCACTGAAAAGAGCAGCAGCCAGATTCCTGAAGACTCAACAAATTTAAAGGAGGCTCTGTCAAGCAGTTAAAATCCCTGTCCACGGGCTTTGTTGTTTTAGGCTCTGATTCAGGAAAGTACTTAAGGGTAGTCTTAATGGGGATTCTCGTATCCTTAAATTAAGAAACTTGCAGGAATGCCTTGCTGAAGTGGGATGTTAAAAAAAATGTATTTTTTAAAAATAGGTCCTTGCTTAAAAATCTCTCAAAAGCAAACAGTGAGAAGGAATTTTAACCTATTTCTTTTTTCTTCATATTTTGTAAGAGAGGGTTGGGGCAGAGCCATTAAAGTAGCCAAAGGTTTCAGTGTGAGCAAGGACAGGGAGCCCCACTGCCCTCCCAGTATCTACCACTCTTTACATAAGCACACACAGACACACACAATTATTTTCACAATTATTATTATTTTTGTCAGAGAACACAGGAGGCACTTGCTTTAGCCACTAGAAGATTAGTGCTCCCATGGAAAGCTGTGAGCCTTTCAATAATTCCCAATAATCCCCATGCAATGGAAACTGCAGGGATAAAAGTCTCAACCCCACGAGTGGCTGTGCTCCCATTTACTGCTGAAGGACCTTCCTGCACGTGTCTGTGTGTTTAACCACTTGTATAAAGTGAACTCCCCAGTAAGGCTCAGCAACCCCAGATAACAGATTTAGGACCTCTGAGAGCCTCAGGTCAGTTTGATAAGGGTTTCTTTCCATGACTAGATTCCCCCAGAAACGTGCTGGGGTATCCCAGCAGCCATCCCGCGTCCCACGCAGCAGGGAATTGCCTTTTCCTGGGGCTGCTCACATGTGCCAAACCCTTTGGTTATCCAAATATTAATGATTTCTGTTTCTCTGACTTCTGTTTTATTATTAGTGGCTTCTGTTCTCTGATTCCCCTGCCTTTAAAAAATAAAAACAAGAAAAACCCACTGTTTTGTTTCAAATGACATTAAATTACTAGAAACCACAATTCCTTTAGCCAAAGCTACCAGAAATCTTAAACCACGCCTGGCAGCTTGCTGAGATAAAAAGAGGCTGAGCCAGCCTGTTTTTCTGTGGCAAACTTGTCATCATCTTTCTCCTAAATACTTTCCAGGCTTTTTTCCACTACCTGCTAGGCCTGCTCGACCACTTTCATGGGTGGGTTTGTGACCACTAATTGTACCTCCCCCTCTACAGACAGAAAACAGAAGAGGATTGAGAGATAAGAAAATATTCCTATTTACTGCAACAACTTCCAAGGCACCACATTAGAAGTTGTTTTAGGAACACTATTAGGAAAATATTTACATTTGGGCATGAATTGTGACATTTGTACGTCAATACTCAACAGGATAAGCACGAGAAGCCAACCACTGAGAGTTCAGCCCAGGTTTCCAATGAATACAGTGGGATTTTGTTTGGTTATTTTCAGAGGGATAGAACAGGTGGAAAACAACATTAAAAGCACATCATTACTTTTCACAGCATCCAGGAGCAGGAAGCTAAATTGAATACCCCATGACAAAGAGCACATCCACCACCACTGAGCAGGCACTTCTCCTTCCCATGGTTTCCCATTCATACTTGGCTTCACTCCATTCACACCAAGAAAGAGAGGCTCTTTATTACAGAAAGCAACAGAATCTGCTCGTTTAGCAGCGTATATAATGGACTTATTGTATATAACAGACATTGGTTACTGTCACAGCTCTGTGCCAACATCTACTAAAGCATTTCTTGCCTTCCCAAACATGCTAGAGGCTTCACTTGCACCATTTAAAGAAATCCAGGAGATATCAAACCCCAGCGATTTCACGGTCTAAAAATATCACTGCGAGAAGCCAGGCAAACTGCCTCTGATGTTTCATGAATCACGAAAGGATTTCCAAGCAAAAGAGAGAGAAAACTCAGCTCCAAATCGGGCCCTAATACATACACGTAACAGTCAAACTCCAAAGCAGAATTATGGTGCCACAGACCTCCCTGCAGGAATTTTCTGCCTGGATGTGAGAGCAGCAAAGAGGTCTCAGCAGCACCCCAGTGCAGCTCCTTTCGCCCCACAAGCAGCAGCCTCTATCACTACCAGATGGTGCAACTCTCCCTGTATAAACACTGGAAGGAAAACCCTGCCGAGGCAATTCTAAAAATAGGAGGAACAGACTTTCTTCAGCTTTTCAGATCCTTATCTCGAAGGCAGAATAAAACAAAAGAAGTTTTCCTCCACGTCCTTGCCAGTCTCGCTGGCGTGACTGGAAACCACTGTGCCTTTTAGCAGCAGCCTGAATTCGTTTTTGTAACCATCAGCAACTGCAGAAGTATTAAATAATCATCCACCAGAAAGGGAAAACCAGCCAGAATTCTGGACCAAGGTTTAAATTATATTTGGCTTTAAAATGGCCAAAGACAGCAGGTTTCTGCCCATTACCACTCTGAAAGAAAATGAAGCAAGCAATCTTTCTGAGCATGAGGTTGCAGTAGACAACAGCCTAAATTCAGAAGAGGACTGATATATGTTTACATTTCCTTGATGTTCATGTTCATTTAAGCAAATGCTTATGGTCAAATACGTTGTTAAAACAAGGTCCCATCCCTCTCTAGATTTAGAGTGGATTTTTCTTCTGCTCTGTCTCATAGATTCCATCTGGGGTTTCTGGAAGAGGTATCTATACCATAAAGAAAGTCCAACAGATTTACATGAAAACATTACAAACAAATCATTCAAACACTGTTTCCATCACTGAACAGCACAGGCAGCCAGCTGCTGTTTTAGCAAAGGGAGTTGCCAAAAAAATTAATTACTGTGCCTGGAAGACTCCTTCCAGTACCTCTGTAATGAGCACAGTCATCACAGGCAGGGTCAGCAATGTCCCCTAGAACAGGAGGGCCTTGTTCCCTTGACACCCAGCTGTCACATCCCAAATGAAACCAGGATGTGGTGGCTTAGTCACCACTGAGCCTTCACCTGCTACTGCTGAGAATGGTGGGGAGATGCTGTGGGAGCTGCACCAAAACTCACCCAATTAAATTCTAATGTATCTCCACATTAGAAAATCAAGACTAGACAAACCCACAAAGCAGAAGTGTTTAGAGCAGTCAGGTGTGCTGCATGCCAGCTTGGGAAGATTGGCTACAGGCCTCAAATCTCAGCAGAATTGGGCAATGGGAGCAGGTTTTGGCAGAAGAAACTCAAAGTGCTCAGAACAACCAAGTCTGGAAAATGCACAAAAAGAAATCCTGCATGCCCAACCCCTTGGGCACTGCACTTTGGCACTGTCAAGGCAGAAGGGGGCCCCAGGCATCACCATGGTCATGAATACATTTGTGCTTCATGCCAGGCTGCTGAGCTCTATCACTGAGGTTAAGAGAGCAGGAGAAAGCATCACCTCGGGGTTCACCACAAACACCTGCATGTGAAGATCACATAAAACAATTTGCACTTCCACAGATCACTCCAGGTAAGAAAATGAAAAACCAAATGAGAAGCACAGAACACTCATGAATCACATCCATACTAATTACTGTTATTTAACACAACGTGTTGCTCAAGATTTGAGCAAACTGTGTCCAATTTTAACATGTTTGCTTTGGCTGGAAAAAAGCTCAAAGGACCATGTTCAGCCTTCACATCCTTGAGACACTGAACCTGTCTAATGCATTTCCTAACCTTCCTTCCCAGCAGGAATGTAAGTGCTCAGGATTTGAACCTTTTACCTTTCAGAGAGCTGTCGAATCTGCGGGATCCCCATGTATTTGTTGAAGTGCTCTAAAACATTCACAACACCTTGGAGAAGGTTGGCAACTTCACCATATTGTCTCCTCCTGGTCATAGCCCTGCAGAGGAAATTAAAGATTTACAAAGGCAGATGCAATGAAAATCCTGGGTGGTAATTCCACAGGTTACTTCATCCCTGCTGGGTCATGCCTGTCCCTATTGAAATTTATTTTTCTAACATACACAACTCTTCATTAACATTCCAATGCGGCATTAAAATTTCACTTAACTGATGCTAAAATAAACCAATCTGGCACACATCTAACAATGCCTCAAAAAAACATAAATGTCAAAAGCAACACTTGGCAAAGAACATGTAAACTACTGAATGCATCCGCTTCCCAGTATGGGTCCGGAGGCAGTAAATGTTATTTCACTATAATGACCCGAGTGAAGCCATTCGTCATCACACACAAAGTGTGAGTTAAAGCTTCTCAGGGAGGAGAGCGATGCTGAAAAGCCATTAGCCTTGACTTTTCTGTTAATAACTTTCACAGGGAACTGACAGCGAAAGAGAAAATCAAGTTAATTTATTTTTATATCATCCTTTAGGATCGTTCCAGTGGAGACAGCAGCCTAAGTAAAATTTTATTCTCAGCACTTAACAACCCAGTGTTCGTGCAGAATTTGCTACAACCCGAGAACAGGCTGTGCCTGGGACTTGCAACTTCACAGATGCAACATGTAAAAAACTGTGTTTTTCTAGCCTGTGTGCTCCTCAAGCACATTAAAAAACCCAGAAAGGATTATTAGAAATATTTAACCTCCAATTCATACACAGTACAAGCTGTAAGGTTTCCTTAAACTCATGCTAGAATGAAAACTAGAGTAGGCCTTTACCAAAAAGAGAACTCATTACAGTTTAAGATGAGAGTGATAAAAATCCCCCCAAATCCCCAAGAGCACACCCCTAATGAGGATACCCAACTGCACAGGCTGACTTGCTCCTTAATGAAGCCACACTGTTCCTTATCACCAAGGATCAACGCAGCAATTCAAGCAATGGGTGCTGCAGACTGTTAAACACAGCAACGGGGGCTGGGGGTCACTCAGAGCTGCACAGGAAGGATCTGCCAGCAAAAATCAAGAACTGCAGCCTGTTAAGCAAAATTCCCTCCAAAAACCCAAGCAGCTGTGACAGACCCATTCAGAGCACTGCACCAAACTTCAGAACTCAGCAGTGCTGCCAAAGTACCACCGAAAATTCCCACACTTACTCCAGTGAATCCACCCCCCCTGCCAGCATGTGGAGGTGGTTGAGGGTGGTGATGGAGGTGGTCAGGTGACGCTTGGCGTGATCCAGCTGCTTGATATCCCGTGTGATTTCCTTAACCTAGTGAGTGAAAACGCACTTTTAATATATCAAGCCACAGCAATAAAATTTTCGGTAGATAAGAAGCTGTTCTTCTCCCCTCTTTGGGACTGCAGAGGTGTCAGCTCTGCAGCCCTGTTAACTCAAGGACAAAGGTACAGGTTCAACACACGCCTGACAGCAAATTGCCAACCAGTCAGCACGACCAAAGACAAAAATGTTCCCTTCTTAACATGAACTGGCAGCAAAAGTCAGTGTTCCCTCCCTTCCAAAAGCCAGAAAGAAAGTGCTGCTCACCATTTGTTCAGATTTTTCAGCCTTGTCTTTAATATCCTTAATTTTACCAAAGAGCTGTTGAATGGCTTTCTGGGCTTCTTCCAGAGCCTGGAAAAGAAACAAGGTCAGAGTGGAAAGAAAATCTGCATTCATTTTTCACCTTCTAAGAAATACACAGTTGCTCTCGACAGCCCCTGGGCTGGGGCAGTGGAAGGGAGCAGTTTTCTTACAAAGAAAATATCAGCACAACAGAAGTCAATGTACCATGTTGGAATATTTAACCTGAGTGGATCAGGGTTTCAGTACCCATTTTACAATAAGGTTTTGGCAAAATCTAACTGAGATATTCTATGAAAGCAGCTCTGCAATAAGAACTATAAACAGGTTTAAGGTTACTGGAATGATTTTGATGGACTCAGTGTGGAAAAATAGGTACAACTTACTCCTGATCAATACATATTTAGAGCAGAAAAATGAAACCTCCACAAAACATCTATGATCACCATTAATTCTAATTAAAAAATACACAAGATTACATATAGAACACAGAGTGCTTGCCTAAACTCCTCCCTAAATTCACAGGATATTATCCTGTTGGAAAACACAATGCTGATTCCCTCAGAGTGGGCAGCTCTCCCACCCACCTGCAGGAGGAATGGCTCTTTCCTCCTGGAAGGAGGAAAGAAGAGAGGGCACAGGTTTAGCAGGCAAAGAGGGTCGAGCCCAGGAAATGGATCTCACTTGGATTTTTGTGCTGTTTTACTGCAAGTTTCTTGGGGCGCCTGGTCCCCTTCATACAACCATGGTGCACTCTGACCTCACACAACCAGTGTGAACCACACGTGGATTCCATGAGTGAAACCACATGTCCAGAAATCACATGTCCAAAATCTGACTTCTGAAGTAACTCAACACGTTTTGCCTTCCCAGTCTGATAACATTTCCAGCTCCAGCTCCACTCCGTTTCCCGCTGTTAAGTGGGCTTCTATCCCTCTGTTTTTATACCCAGTCCCATGACCAAGGTTACAGCACAAGCTACAAGTTCCTTCAGCAAATAAATTTAACACATCTTCATTTGGAAATGTATGAGGAAACTATCTGCCAGGAGCTTTTGCTGGAACATAGCTGTGTTATAATAAAAGTATAAAAGTTGGAGACGGTTTATAATTCATTTTCCAGAGGGGGAGGGGGGAAGTCTCCTCTGAAATATCTTCTGAATCATGTGAAAGTTAACACTTTATTGATTGGTGTCACAGAGGTGTCAGATAGATGTTCACTATGGGACATGAACACACAAATGAGCTGCAGGGATGGCTGTACCAGGCCTGAACACCTCCACCAGGCCTCTCCTTGGGCTCCAGCCTGGCCACCTTCTAGGATTAAATTTTCTCCTCCTTTTAAAGGTTTGTGGATTAAGTGCAAACCAAAGAACCAAAGAATGCTCCTTTCAACATATTTAACTCTGTCTCTGTACTCAGGCCCAGACCACGGTTGCAGCACATTATTCAAGTGGGTTATTAAGCAAGCAGCAGCTGCCCTGCACAGTCTGAGATTTGGACAGGTCTGTATTAAAAAAAAGTCAGCCCAAAATTCTTCTCAGATGCCAATTGCTGTGTTTCCCTTTGCTTCAGCACTAATGTCAAATCCTAATTTCTCTGCACGATCCCAGAGAAGTCAGAGCTGAACTCTTCAGAAGAAGAGATGAGGATTTATCCTGCCAATTAAAGATTCTCCAAAAGGAGGTGTTATCCTCCTTCATACCCAAAGCCAACTGAAAGAAACTGGATCACCCTAAGCCAACTTGCAGGGACAGGTGTTTGTTAAGATCTCACACATGCAGGACCACAGGGAGGGAGGGTACAGAGGACCAGCTGGAATGAGTCTGGGGAGGTCCTGCACACCACACAGCACAGCAGGACCACCCCAAATTCCCAATGTGCTGTACACTTCTTAGACACTTCTCTGATCCCATTCCCCTCTCCTAGGGCTTTTCAGATGCAAGCTTGGACAATAACCACAGCAGCTCTCCATGGCATGACTGCCAAGGTGGACTCTAAAACCTCCAACCATCTACCACAAACCTTCCCCTTCAGGTGGCACCTCCAACTTGTCTCCAAGGCAGACAGCATTTGAGTTTCTACTTTAAGCATCAATACACACCTCAAAGCCTTTTGTTCTTGACAGCCTTCAGCAACCAAGTTCAGAGTAAACAATACTGTGAGTGAGGATTCCAGGTCTCACAGGTTTTACATTAGAATCCCTATCCACAAAGGAAAACTATCTTATCTGTTTTCCTCATGATATAGAATATCATCTTCTTGAATATAGAGACCTTTTCCAAAGTTATTGCCCATAATTATACTCGGGTAACAGCCCAACAAGGATTTCTAGCTGCCCACATATCAGCAGTTTCTCTTTGCTCACTGTGAGGGAACAACACTCAATCTATTTCTCTAACAGGTCACGGTGCTATTTAATAATATTGTGACAAAAACCAGCAGAGACTATTTACAGGAAAACTGGTTTACACCTGAAGAACATGTTCCTGCTGCTTGTTGGAAACCAGCACATGCAGTGCTGGGCAAACTCCCCACCTAAAAACTGCCTCTGGAACACCAACCAAAGGAAAATGGTGTTCTGTCCTTGAACACTTAAAACTGCCAAAAATAAGTATCATCACCTGGTCCTGACACTTGTAGCTTTTACCCCCTTACAGACTCTGGAAAAACACAAAGGAGACAACATGTGCTCTGCCCCATCTGATGAATTAAAGAACTGTGGTCTCCTGCTGCTGTGAGAAATAACGTGGCTGGGGTGGGGGGGAGAGACCGAACAGCAGCTGCCGCTCTGTTCAAATCCTGCATCGTGTGTCTCAGAGAAGGGGAAACACTTCCATAACTGATAAAAAATAGAAAAAAACCACCCAGGGAACTCAGCAGCAAGCTCAACAGACTTGAGTAAATCAGAACTGCTCATAAACTTTCTTCCAAATATTTGCTTAGCCATTAAGTCATCAATCTTTATCTATCTGCCTGAAAAAGAGCTGCATATTCCTCACTTGAGTCAGAACACACTAATTCATTCTATAATATATATATTTATGTAATGAATATATAATTTATATAATTTACATTTAGAGATGAAAACATTTCTTCAAACATACATAAGATTTGCTGAAAGTAACACTGCACGAAAATCTATGTTTTTTTAAGTCAGGAGGGCCCTGCCAGACAGATCTGGTGGGAAGTTCAGAACTGAATTAAAAGCGTTATTTCTTGCATATCTGTAATTAAAAAGAACCAGAAGGAAGTTTAAAAAAACCAATGAAACCTTTTTTTGCTGTAATATTCTAACTGTAGCATCTGAAAATACTGCATATAGAGGAAAGAAATAAAGAAAATTAACCAATAATGGAGAAAACCCATCACCTTCCTGGTCACTGCAAAGACAGAAAAGAGCAAAACCAAGGAAAAACAAACTTCAATTATAAGAAAACACCTCATATTTAATAAATGGTGTTATTAAGGGATACAAAACCAACATCTGGGGCATGAAAGTAGGTCTAATTGCTCAAGGTGTAATATAGAAGTTTTTTAATGGACCTAATGATCGTGCTTTCAGCTGTAAAAGGAGAGGGGAAACCACAGCCCTGTTCCAGGCTACAATGTACTGGAAAAATGCATTTCCCTTCACACTCTGCTCCTGCTAAAACAGTGACTCATGAATTTTAAAAGCATTGTTTCTACTGCTTTTGTTATTATTTTACTAATACGTTTATTTTGGCCAGAAATACTAACACAAACAATATCAGGAGAGCAGGAATTGCCTTTATTCCAGTAGATCTGGTTTCCCTGATGAACAGCAGGCAGTAATCTCCCAGCTGTGGCCTGACGCAGGGTTCACCTTGCGTTACTAATTTATTGGTTTCCTCATCAGTGCAACTGGGAAACATGTAAATGCACACACCCCAAACAGCGACCAGCAGTTAAGTTATTGCATTTCCTTCCCTCCAACAGCAGTTCATTTCAGGGGCAGAGGACCACGGATAAATAAAGAGACTGGATACATAATCTGTTGTGGTTATACGAAACACGGATGTTGAAATGAAGGTTGCAACGTACTGGAAAAACACCATATGACTCTAATCAACAACTGAGCCTGCAAGCTACAATTAACCCATCAGCATTATTTATTCAATTTTATGCAACCTCTTGAGTCCCTGAATATTGGGCACCAGCTGAGAAACACGGCGTGGAGAGGGTTTGACTGCCCGGGAGAGCAGAGCCAGCGGCCGCTGCCGGCCAAGGCTTCTTCTGTAATGTTTGACCCCAGGACTCCCTGCTGCTCTGACAACTGTAAATTTAGCAGAGAGGGCAGGACCAGCCCCAGGGTGAGAGACCCCAGACAGAGAGCTGGATACAAGACAGGCCACGGATCACTTTCCTCCTTCTCCGGTGTAGAGTGTCGGATCTCCCGCCCTGGCGCAGGCTTGGGAGCACGTCCTGGATGCAGGAGGGAAGCAGGAGATGGTGGGGTGTTCTGGTTCTGGGGGTGCCCCTGTGGGCACTGCCTACATTCATGTATAGGCCCTGGGGAGGTGCAGCCCCCAGAAGCAGGTTCCCAAAACACAGTTCTTGGGGGGGATCACATGGGAGATCTCCCAGTTTAAGACTACGACAAGGGGATCTCCCAGTGTAAGACCACGATGTATTTTTAGCCATCCCCATTTCTCAGCCAGTATTTACACAGTGGGAGCTCCCCTGCTCTTGTGTCCACAGCAGAGGCAAAAAGCAGAAGGCTGAGAAACCACACGCAGGAAGGGGAAGATCCAAGCCTGGCTCACAGCCAGAGCCCAGGTAAGCTGGGCACACAGCGAGTGACACGGTTGTTTATCAAGTTCTCCAAAGCTGGAGGGAAAAACACAGCACATGAATCAGCTACAGCTCTTCAACCTCCTTCACCTTGAGATGCGACAGGAAAAGAATCCAAATGCACCAGTATAAAACAATAGGGAGCAGAGGTAAATCATCAATCACTAAAAGACTGCCTAAAACACAGCTTTCCTTGGCATTATCACAAGCAACTCCTAAGGTCAGTCTGGACATCATTCCTTGTGTCAACTTTTCACATGAGCTCTTCCAAGCAGCAAAAGGAGGAAAGAAAATAACCCAAGTGAGAGGTGGGACAAGCCCACGACTGATTCATAAGATTTGGAAGTGATGTATTCTTTAAAAGGTTACGTTCCAGTGACTTACAGTGCCAGGCTGACATTCATACACACAAAAGCAGCGTCAGCAACAATATTCCAACCAAAAAAACCAGTCCAGGGAATTACAGTCAGTCTCTCCAAATCCCCACAGCACTGAAGATGGACACAGCCTCCTCCTCCCCTCCTAGCCCAGGTACAGACCTGCCACATCACTCTATCAAGCAGCATCTCATTAGTGGGTGTGTTGATTTCTAAATACCTCTTTATTCATCCTATCAGGAATCTTGTGCAAGAAAATAATTAAATACCAGGAAATATGCAAATAGGAATTAAGAGGCCTGTATGTTACTACAGAATGTCATTGAACTGGGGAAAAAAGCAAATTTTCAGAGGAGGTTTGCTTGCTTGGGAAGCCCTGAGCTTTGGGATTAACCAAACTAACACTGTTCTTTCCCCAGAAATGGTTAAAATACCTCGATGGTTTCTATTTGCTCACTGCTGTTGTGCTAGAAACGTGTTAGTTTTATTTGATTCTAGCCAATATATATTTCAATTGAATGTTATTATTCACATCAGAAAGCTGCCCTCTCCTAAGTGTTTTATAGACACTTGACATCTGCCAAATTCACAGCATCCAAATGTACTTTTAATGTTACAAATTGGGCTGTGGTCAGGATGCTGAGAATTTAATGCTCCTGGACTGGTCCCCGCTCTTGAATACCGAGTGTTAATGCCTCTTTCATTTGCTGCCACACTTTACAGCCCAGATCAACGAAAATCTAACCCAGGACTAAAAATAAGTTCCCATCCCCAACTCTCCGAGGAGCCTCAGCCACGGGGATTTCAAAGAAACCCTCGCACACTGTGACCAGCCTCACAATTTCTGCCGCTGAAACTTCATACGAATGAGTCCCTCCAGATTGAGAAAGGGTGGAAATATACTTTGATTCTCAGACTGATTTCATTTTAGACAAAACCCTCAAGTTTTACAGCCAGGGATAAACCACTGCAGCTGAAGCCTGGGCTTGTCTGTCAGAGCACGACAACGCTGCACTGCAGCTGTGCCAGTGATAACCCCGAGCAGAGAAACCTGAAGGGCTCATCACCCTTGCGTTTGATTTTAGCAGATTTCTACTCTAGGAGTTCAGCAAATAGTACATAACCACTACAATTGTCACTAAAGAAGAGAGTTTTGTATCATCAGCTCCAATCCCAACCACTCAGGCTGCACAGAACACTTTATATCAGCAGATTATGTCCGACACTGCATGAAGCTTAAAATTGCTATTACTGCCCCTTCACTTAACCCCAAATCGTGCTTAGAAATCAAACCCCACATTCTGAACAGTTGTACAAACACTGACAGACACAGGGGGTGAAGAGAGAGGTGATTTCCAGGTCGTGCTGGTCAAAACCTTGCAGCTTAATATCCAAATTACACCCCTGGGCTGGTCCAACACCCCTCCAAGTGGGTGCACCCCCTGCACACTGGTGTCTGCAGCACGAGAAAGGTGGTGATGTGCTGTGACAGTGCCTTGAGTGGTCTTGCTCCAGTGAGTAATTTTACACAAGTTTTACAGTCAAGCATCTAATTTGCACTACAGCGGTGTGGCCATTTAAGTGCTAATTGTGTGAGTTGCACAAGGCTCTAGTAAAGCCTTTAGATCTTCATCAGGCTTGGACCTCATGCTGGGTTACTACAGCTTCATCAAGACCTCATGTTGGGTTACTAGAGCTTCACCAAGACTTCATGTTGGGTTAGTACAGCTCCATCACGTGGCAGGTGAACGGCCACAGCCCCCCACGCCCAACTCAACACAATAAACACTATTATCACTCAGGAATAACTCCCCGTGAAGACACTTATTATTTCCCTTATCTATTTTGGAATAGCCAAGCTGTGAGTCTCTGCTCTCCGCTTCTGTTGACATCCTGATTGCCCTGTTTGCTGCACCTCCCTGTGCCCAGGACACACCTGGTCCTGCCAGGCCTCCGCTCCAGCGCTCGATAACCGAGTGCCCTCGGCAATGACGCACCTCTGCTCGCCCTCACTCCATCATGGAGCTGCCTGGTTCTGTTTGATCAGGAGGAAAGCACACTAAATTTACCTGGGGAGTCTGTCAATGACTGAGGGATTCCAGCTGATTTGTCTGCTGATGGGTTTGCACACTGCAGTCAGGGGTATTCGCAATATCAGAGCCCCGCTTGATTTCCGTGGGGTAAGTTTAGCAACCACTTGAGTTGCATCAGATTTTGCAAGATGAATTTATCTTCAGGTTGTGTGCTGGTTTGGGCTGGGGTAGAGTTAATTTTCTTCACAGTGGCTCTCTCTGTACCCCAGCCCAAACCAGCACAGGTTGAGACCTTAAAGGGAAGATATAAGTGGGTGGGAGGGACAACCCTACCAGGAACCCTCCAAGCAGGCATTTCCCAGTGGAACTGCTGTCAATTTGCCTGCTGTAAGCACGGAAGCAACACAGCTGGAATAAACATTAATACACACCAAAAATGTGACACAACAAAATAAAAGTCAAAAAAAGGAAACAAAAAAAATATCCACACTAAGACACAGTCTCCTGCCTGTTGTCAGGATTTCTATTTTCAGACCGGGTTTCTCGCTTTGTTGGCATCGAACCCACACAGGACTGGCTGTGCACAGCCTGGTGGTTACTCTGCAGCTTGCACTGCTTTGGACACCACCAGCACCAACACCTGCCTCTTGCCAGCACAAACACGACCCTGTTCCCAGCCCCAGGCTGCAGGACAGCGACAGGCACCTCCACTCTGAAGCACAAGGCAAGGTCAAGCTCAGACTTGCTGCTGCCTTGAACCAGGCTTTGCAGCAGATGGCAAAAGTGATGCCAGAATGAGAATCAACAGCACTATTTCTTCCTGGCATGCCATTCACCTGAAACCCTGTTCACTGAACGTGTTCTAGGCTAGAAAAGCTCATCGTGTCTCTAGGAGGGAAGGACATTGTCCAACTGTCACAATTCACTAGGGAAATGACTCTGAATGAAACTCACTTTTGATTTATTTTGGCAGCTCAACTCCTGCTTATTATTCATTGGTTACAAAAGAGTATTATGGGACTTTAATCACTCAGCTGGAGTCTTACAGGATCTGTGGCATGACTTTTCATAAAATATATAAAATCACACAGCTTAAGATGCAATATTTAATCCCAATCCATTCACCATCTTAAAATGTATTGAAATCTAACACTAGTCATATTTCATATGTTCATATTTCAGAATAATGACCAATTCATAAAAAAACCAAGGAGATAAAGCTTAGCCAGGCAGGAGAGAATGAATATAACTGAAAGATGGTGCTTACAACATCAGGGGTTGTGACACAAAGCGCTCCCCAAATATTTTAGAAACATAGGTTTAATTAGTTATTAAGAGCTTATGACAGTCAATGCTGTCTCAGCAGCAGGGACACTTCAACACCAGCCACATGAGCCAAACCTGGGCACTGTGGCCAAGGAAGCAACACTGCAATCTGATGGCTGGAACTCAGCATATGCAAAAATAAATAAATAAAAAAATAGACAGACAAGTGCCTATGGTAGGAGATCTGCAAGCACTGACTCCCTTAGTTCAGTGTGAAACACAACCTGCAGTCAGAAAAGCCACCTCCACACAAACAGGTGGAGGGAAGGGGAGCGGCTGAAGCAACAGTGCTGCTTATTAAGCATGTTCATGCAAACAGGGCACAAAATCACCTCCCTGCCTGCCAGGCTGACACTGCCTGTAACTCAGCCCACATGGAGCTGGGGAGGACAAGCTGCTGACTCCAGTGACACCATCCACCAGCTGCCCTGCGGCTCAGGACGCTGCTCTCTAAACTCCAGTAACCAGGATGAGCCCATGAGCAGGGCGGGACCACACTCCCACTGCTCTCTGCCACGTGCAGCACCTGCATCACTCCCTTCTTCTGCTCACTGTCCATCTTCATCTCTTTCTTCCTCCCTATATTGATTCTGCAAAGTGTTTCCTGATCTCTATTTAAAATAAAAAACCCCAGAAAGTATTTAGCATACTTCCATCTACGACCTTGTCAAATCCACAACCTGTGGGCATTTTTCTCTGCCAGACACATCCTCCTCCTTCCACAGGCTTAAACACTGCCAGGCACTGCAGCACACACAGGGCAGGGCATGCAGTTAGAGTCTCCCCACAGCTGCAGAGCCCAGATGTTTATTTTCACATTCCAGGAGAAAGGACAGCACTGGCTACCAAAGGATGGGATGGCCAACTGAACTGTCTGGTTCAGGCTGGGCACCAAGGATATATTCCTGTTATTTAACCACAGCAGCTGCCATCTCTTTTCTTGTACTGCTGGAGCTATGAAAAAGAAAATATATCCCTGTTCTCATGGAATAAAATGAAGAAGGAGCCAACCAAAGCAATCCAAGTTATCAGCCAGTATCTCCAGCCATGATAAACATCCAAGGCTTTTCCCAGCCCAGACACATCCATTTGCTCTTCTAGTTAACACTTAACTTTGTTCTAGCACTTATTGAGCCAGACCCTAATGCAGTCAGAGACACTAAGCAATAAACCAAGTTTTCCTTTTAAATAGTCCTTACTGATGCAATTTCAGTCATCTACTTTATGCAAATGTGCACACGGGGCAGGAAGGCAAAGATGGACCAGAGATAATAGAAAGAAGTACTTTTTTTTCTAGATTCAAACTATAAAGCCACGAATCCATTTGGGATCTTGGGACTCCTTTTGGAACTCTTGATTCTTTCCAAAATGGATATCAGATGAAGCTACCTCACCATTACCCACCCAGGCACCCTGTCCTGGTTGCACAGTTACTGTCATGGGTTAAACCAGCAGCAAAGGCAGAGGCTACTTACTACAAGGACAAAAGCCTGATAGATGCAGCACCTTCAGCCAAACAACCAGTAAAGGCATGTCAGCAACTGTCAAAAAAATTACAGCCAGTCCATGCAGAAGCTTTAGCAATAAACACAACTAAAGAGTGACACATCAAACCGTACGGAGCGTGTTAAACACTCGGTGGAAAAATCTATGGGAACTTTTTATACTGCACCCTAGGGCAGAGAGGAAATTATGCCACAACTGGACTGCAGCTCTTAGCAAGGTCAGCCCACACTCTCAGTTCAGCAGCAGCTCTGAGAAAAACCTTGCAGAGGAAAAATCGGATACCACTGGCTCCCCAGAAACTGTTACAACCGAACCGCAGCAGCTCCTGCATTCCCAGCCTCTCCCAAGGCATCCAAAATAGTCCAAGTCTGGGACTCCCAAGGAAAATTTTGTTACGCCCTGCAGAGGAATGTTCCACCCACGGCTGTTGTTTCCTCCCATAAAAGGATCATTAGTGAGATAATTTCTGAGGTTCAGGGTATTGTCTGCAGATTTTACTGAAACATCGCACCAGGAAGGGGAAGCCAAATGAGCCAGACTATTTTAAGGCTTTTGCATTTGGAGGAAATTCTAGGGCAAAATTTCAAAAAGGCAGATGCTTTGAACTGGGAAACATTATGCTTTGTGGAGAAGGGAGCATTCCTGTCTTGGGAGCTGCTTAAATAACTCTGTTGGGGCCACATCTATTTGATCGCCTTCATTTTTAGGTTCAGAATCTGCTTTTTCAGACACCTCCCTACTAAATTATACGAACACGTGCATATTTGGGAAACAGTTTAAAAGCTGATAGACTATAAAAAGCTACTCTTACATCCGTCCCCTAAGTACAATTCACCTCAAAGGCCTGCTCCATCATCACAGTGGACAGTGGGGCACATTATCCCTGCCATGCTACCAGACAGATGGGACAGGAGACTCCATCACAGGGAGCGCAGTGGCTGGATCTGCAATTAGGATTCTAAGCTTTCTATCCCCAAGGTCTCCTTTTCCTTAAGGAGCATGGAGAGAACATTTCCATAGCTGCATGCTACACATGGGTCTGACTGGGATTTAGATTGCTCTGTCTGGGAGAATAACATGCAGCACTATTCAGACATGTCTCTGCTGGCAGCGCTCCCTCACCATCAATTATCAGCAAAACGCCATCCTGGTCTCAAAACCAAGGCTGGGCTCCCCTCTCCTGGACAGCTGGGAAGGTGCAGCTTTCAGGGCTCCTCCACAAGAGAGGGAAAGCTCTTTGCTGGGCTCAGTTGGTAAATGGCCCCTTCTCCAAAAAGAAAACAAGCTGTCAAAGGCTAACACCCTCAGCTTGTCTTCTAGGAACATGCCTGGACCCCTGGTCTCTAACACATCACCAAGAAGAAGAGATTGGGTGGGTTGATGGTAGGTCCCAGGCCCCAACAATTTGGGCAGCAGTTGAATCAATTGCCCGCACAAGATTTCCAACCCCTCTTGGGCAGTTACTGCCGACAGGAGATGGGAAAGGCAAGGTGAGTGTTTCCTGAAGCACACGGTGCTCCTTCACCTGTGAGGGCAGCAGGGATGGCAACAAGCATGGGCAGGGTCTCAGCAGGGAACCCCCTCCTGGACTGCTTTGACTTAAACAAGAATCTTTTTTCTTTGCCACTGCATCCAAGGTTTATGTTTCCTTTGGAAGGAAGTCAGAGACTGAAAGGATGTTTATTCAAGCTGTTATTTACTCATCGGACAAGGACACCTCCTCTAGCTCGACACAGTCAGCCAACGCTTGCAAACGCTGATTACCATTTGTATCGTGGCTTTTTAGGAGAGAATGTGACTGAAGGGGCTTTCACAAAACACCTTCCAGGTCCAATCTCACAATTAAATACACAGGATCCTGAGCTCCCACTGAAATTCAAGCAGCTACAAAATCAAGAGTTTAAATGCACTCTTATTTACAGCACGTGCTTTCAAGGAGACAACGGATTGCAGTGTTCCTCTTGGGTCTCAGTGTGTCAAGGGAGGAAAATCAAAAGACAGGAATTTTCCACAAAGTTTTGGCTTTTCCAAAAGCCAATCTGCTGCAAGTACTGTGCACTACAGGCTACAGATATCTCTTATGGTAAAGAGTAACAAATGGGAAAAGATTGAATTAAACTTATTGCTGTGGCTGGTTTTAAGCTTTGTTTCAAACCTCTTGCAAAAGCTGGTTGCCAACCATTTCCTTGTTAATCAAGGGTGGTTTGCAGTTGTGGTTATTATGATAAAGTGCAATAATGATCTTCATCCTGGGCTTCCTAAGGGAGGGGCTCACAGGATGACATTATCTATCCACATGTATATGTCAATCAAATTTTGCAGGGAAATACTGGTCTTGAGGATACAAATTTAATAAGAATATAAGATCAGTAGAAGAAATAACCTAATTTTAACATAAGACCAAACTACAAACTATTACCAGAAAAGGTAAATAAGCACAGCACTGACTTGCCTTAACAGCACCTTGTTTTCAGTTGTTTCAAAACAATTTCTTAGCATGCACTGGAAAATAAAACCCTTCCTCTCCAACTGGGAGACGCCAGGCCTCTTGCTCTATGAAAACATTTCCAAGTGGCCTTGATTCCCCTGAGAATATGCTGGTAAAACAAAGGCACTTTTCAGCACAGGAACAGGCAGCTGAAGCTGAAAAACAAGGTTTTCACCCCCACAATCGGGTATCAACAGGGTGGTCATGTGAAAAGGGCTGCCTCACTCCCCCAGACAGCACACAGGATACACAACTCTGGGAACACAGTGCAGGGGGGACACGAACAGAAAATGTTTCTTCTAAGTTTCCTCTGCTTGTGGGGAGGCAAATATCAAATTTCATCTCAAAATGACATGCAATTCAAGCATTCCTCAGCACCTTCTTTGCTGCACGTCCCTGTGACCAGCTCACATGCAAGGCCTGAGCTTGCTGATGCTCCTTTACTGCTTTAACCTTCAAGATCCATCCAAGTCCTGCCACTTCAACAGCCTGGTTCCAGCAATTCACATGTGAGATGCATGTACAGGTATGAAATGGTGGACTTGGGTTAGAAACATAGAAAGAAAAAGCTCACGGCATTTCAGAATCAAAGTATTTTCCTTCCCAGAGAACTAACACTTTAAAATAATTGAATGGTTCCAGTGGTTGTTAAGATCTCAAGAAGTAAAAAACAATAGTTACACTCCTGGGAGATTGCTGGCCTCAGCCCAGGGAATATTCAGGAATATTGCAACTGCAAGCTCTGGCATCTGTCTTTAAGTTTGCTTCTACCTTGCAAAGCAGCAAAGTGAGGGAAAATGGGAAAATTCACAGGTAAATATAGGAATGTTTGCAATTAACTACAGCTCTAGGCTACTTTAAATACGTCCTGCGTGGACACACACATGCACATTTTAAGGTTTTTACTTAATCAGGAGTTTAATTGTTCCATTACAACCAAACTACCAAAGGGCAGCACAGACAGCTCTGCCTCCCTGGTACTTCAGAGCAGGACACTGTCCAGGTCCATCTGTACATGCTTTGGAGAACTTCAAAGGGATTAAAGAGTGAGAAAGCACAGACATAGGACAAAGCTCTAAACAAACCTTGCCAATCTCCACAGCACAGAGACACTCCTGTCATCCCAGGGGCACAGCTGCCCATGGCACTGTCTGTGTTCATCTCTCCCCACGTTCATCCTTTTCTGCAAGTCCTGAGGCACTCGGGGCAAGTCTCACCCACAGCTCTTCTCTTGTGTGGTCTTCTCCAATTTTATCCCCTCAAATGGGCCCAAAAGGCTACAACAGCACCAGCTTTCCAATCATACACAAACTCTCCAAGTACTGCACTAGTTTCCACTCCCTCCTCAATTTCTGTAATTGCCTCCCCAGTTGATTTCTTGTCTCGCCCCTGCACAGTAATTACAGGCAGCACCACTCCCAGGTATGCCACATCCCAAGCACATCCCCAGTTTAATAGCAGTACTCAGGCAACCATGATTAAACTACTTCTGCTGGGAGAGATGAGCATCTCCCATGTTTTTCTAAAGCAGTACAATAGGTTAAATAATTCACTCGAGGTCACGGACTGTGGGAAAGGTGGGATTAGAAATAGATACCAATTGCTATGACAGTGAGAAGTGGGAAATACAGCCAGCCTTGCTGGTGAGGGAGTGACTACCCCATCCCAGCAAACTAGTCTTAAACCTGGTATTCAAAAGTCACTGAGGAAAGAAGTAGGACTGATGGTTCAAGGTTCAACATACCTGGTCTAAACCACGACAGACACAGGAAATACAGTCATACCAGGTGATACCTCAAAATCAGCAAAGCCAAGCTCAGCACTCACAACCCCTGCAGCCATGGCTGTGCTGTCAATACTGTACTCCCAGCAAACACATCTGCCAAGCAAAAGACAATAAAAACCCAAGAGCTGAACAGAAGAAGCAAGAAGAAGTGGCAGCCAGTCATCAGCACAGCGACCAACAACTCAGGATACTCCAGCAAACAACTTAGTGAAAAGCCAAATAGCCTTTTATTGATCCCTACCCAGGAGCAAATGTACTTGTACCTATTTAATGCTGCTCATTTTATCATTAGCTTCAGAGTGGCACGACCATAGGCTTCCTGGTTCTGCTTTTGATCTTTAAATCAATCCTTCATTCCCTTCCCTTCGGAGGGTGATGGGAAAGCAGGTCAGAGCAGCAGTTCAGTGTAAGAGGCACAGAAACATCTCACTAACTAAAGGAGAGGGTTTCTGCCTGCCAGGGCTATTCCTCAATTCATCATCCCAAGATAAGAACCCCTGGCATTACCAGAGGTGAGATGCACGTACCTGCCTGCCATCCTGTCCCACGTTGGTCTGTCCTCTCACCACAGTTCGAATGTTGTCATCCAACCTCCTGGAAAAAAGAACCCAAGAATGCCAAACTCAGTCTCTCTGTGCCTGACCCAAACAACTGTGGGAACCCTGACAGCTACAGAACCAATTTTAAATAAAAAAAGCCAATGCTACCAATGATAAACTCACTTTTTGCCCCCTCCTCTCTCTGTTGGACATCATTATCTTATATCATTTAAAAACTCCTGTTGCAAAAATAAAAATCAATTTCTTAATTCAATCAGGGTTTCTTGCAGTTCTCCTCCTTTAAGCAATATTGTCAGCTCTGCCTTGTCTGTTTGCATTTCAGCTTTCCACATATTAAAGTGCTGTTTAAAACACTGCAGGTTGGTAATGTCAGACTGCACAGGAAATCTAAGCATTTCCTGCCCTCTTATATCTATTTTGTACTTATAGGACCAATACTGCCAATTAAAAAATACATGAGTTTTACAATTGATATTTTAGCATCACGAAACATAAATTCATGGCAGTTGAGTCTTCTGGGCAGTTTGTTCTCTCAGTCTTCAAACTGTTCTAAAATCTGGAAAGATTTGGTACTTTTTGATTCATCTTTTTTTTTTTTCAAAGCTGCACTTTGCAACTCATCAGCTAAAATAACATGAAGGGCATGTATTGTACAATAAAGGTGAAATATAAAGAATTATAATAAAGGTACCACTATTAGCCTTGAGGTTGAGCCTACTCATGCCTTTCAAGCAAATTAATTCCTATCAGCTACAGTGCAAAGGCTGCATTTATGAAGTTTCAGTGACAACCAGAAATAAATGAAACAGAGAAATAATTACCTTATTTTCAATCTGATTTTGTTCACAACTTCATCGATGTTTGCCAAAGACTAGAATATGAAGAAAAAAAAAAATCAGAGAGAAGTGAAATGGCAGATGTTTCACAAAGATATATGTCAGCTGTGATCCTGAACACTGTACCCCTTGTGGCTCCTGACAAAGAGGAGAGCAATGGCTTTGTTTTACAGGTGGAGGAACTGAGACACACAACAACTCAGCTGCTTCTCTGCTACATCACAAAGAGCAGCAAAAGACAGGCCAGGCCAAGGCTCCTGCCTGCCCCTATCCCTGAGCTCTGCCTTGTCCTTTGTCAGCAGAACTGCTCCCAAAAGCCGTGTGACAGTGACCTCCAGTGGGCAGTGGGGATGGGGACAGAGCCTTTGCCTTTCCTGGGCAGAGACCCTCTTGTAGAGCCACACACCCCTAACACAATCTTTAGCTGCAGAAACATCTCTTTTTTGCAATATGTTAGTCCAGAACTTCCCCCGGGGCTGATGTGGGGAAGACAAAGTGCAGATATGAGCCCACAGCAACCTCATTCTTTAAATCTCAAAAGAAACAATGGTTCAAACATGAATGACTCTCCTGCAAAAGGCAACACCTGCCTGATTTGGCTGAAACCCCTGAGAACTCAGCAATGATTAACACACAGTGAATTATGACATTTACTGCAGGAGAAACATCTACACAGAAACTAATTTACTTCTAAGATCAAAGCAGGACCCTTACTGCAGCAAGCACTCTGGGTGGAAAGAGAACTACATAACGACAGCAAACCTTGTGAGATGCAAATTTAAGAAGCAATTGTTGTTATAGCCTTATTAGCTGTGTTACTCTTTAAAAGAAAAGGTTTAGGTACAGGTTTAAACACACCTTTAGTCATCTACTATCAGGTTACCCCAAGAGTAAAGGGTGAAAGTAAAACCTGATAGTAAAAAGTATGAAAGTAGAGTCTGAGAGGGCTGTACTTGGAGCACTACTTACTTGCTCAGTGGGAAAGAGAGCATTAATATACTCCACAGCATTGAAATCTGCTCTGTCCAGTGGATCTTGGCTGGGAAACACCTGAAGAGAGGGAGGAAAACAAACAGAATCAACAACCACTGATAATTTCTGTAACTCTACACACTATCTACCACTTCTAATTACTTCAGCACCCACTTCTGATTGTATCTCACATTGTTCTAACAAGTGGCCAGGCCTCTGCCCAGGAGTAGAGCAGCCACGTGCTCTGCAGGTCTCCGACCTACCAAAATTCCTGTGGTTATCAGCCTGGATAAACACAGATAACTTACACACATGCTTCCACACACAGCCCTGGCACAATCCATCAAGGAATTCCCAGGACACACCAGCCATTAATCATGTATCCCAAACCATCCTGAAGCTTTTGCTGTTGTCTGGGAACAAACTCCAGCACTGAGGCTCTGCCCTTCTCTTGGCCTGGGCTTTGCAAGGCCCCGTGGTGACAGACAGATGATTTGCTTTTCACAGCCTTGTAATAGGAAACGTGAAGAATTAAGAAGTGGTTGTACAAGTTCTCTGGAGACTTGGGTTTGCCACATTTCACAGAAGAGGGGGAGAATAAGAATCTGCTGAATGATTGTTCCTACTCATGGGAAAAGAGCAGCTGTGGTGCAAACAGATCCCATCTCTCCTCAGAAGAAACTCAAATGATACAAATGTGGCTGCCGGGCTTTGCTTTCTGTCCCCACAGACTAAAATGTGGTGCTTTCCCTTCCCTCCTACCACACTAAAGTTGTGGATGCCCCATCCCTGGAAGTGTTCAAGGCCAGGCTAGATTGGGCATGGAGCAACCCGGTCTAGTGGAATGGGTCCCTGAACCAGCCCTCTTGGGCAGCTTTCCCAGTCACTCCTGTGGCCAAGGAGAAGCAGGCAGCAGTTAAACATGCATGAGGATGAGGCTGTGCTGAGTGAGGAAGATGGTAAGAGCACAGCTGCAGCATCACACCCAGCCTTGTCAGATACACTCCACAAATCCCAAACCCCCACAAGTATTAAGAGCAGATGAAACAATAGGTGAGATGGAAGATAAAGGTTGGTAAGGAGCTCCACTCAAACTGCAGATAGAGATCAGTGCTGCAGGCAGCTGGAGCAGCTGAAGGAGTTGTCACTCCCAGGATTTTGTCACAACCCATTAATCAGAAATACTACACCAGGTTTGGTGGAGCACCCGCCTGCCTGTGCTCCCCACCCTGCTTCAGGCAGGTCAGCTGAGCCAGCTCTGCTCACTGAACCACAACTGGGCAGGCTTTGCCCAAAGCTGATTAGGGAACACTCAAAGGAACAACAATGTTATTGGGTTGAGAAGTGCCAGTGAGGAAGTGATGGAAGGCAGGAGGTGGTGTCATCCTCAACATCTCCCCTTGCTCAGGATGTGAATATCTGCCTACAGCTCTACTGCCTTCCCCCCCTCCTGGTGCTCACTTGGGATGCTCTGCCAGCTCCCAGGGTCTGCCCTAATTCTTCAAGGGAGAGCCATCAGAAGTGAGCCACAAGCCTCAACATTCAAAACAATGAAAAAACTTATCTTTGTGATACTTTGTGAGACAGCTGCTGCTGCTGCTGCCCACAGACTTCTGCTACAGCAAAGAGCTTTTAGGATGGAAGGGTTGGCTGCAGGCAGTGCAGGCTCACAGAGGACAAGAGACATGGTTTCACCCTGGGTTCTCATGGGATTTTGAAAGGCTTCAAGTGCCACAAAGGGTTTCAGGGAAGCCTGGAGGACTTGGGCTGAACACAGAATCACAGAATATCCTAAGCATCATCTAGCCCAACTCCTGGCCCTGCACAGGACACTCCAACGATCCCAGCCCAGCCCCAACAATCCCACCAGCGTTGTCCAAACACACCTTGAGCTCTGCCAGGGCCGTGACCACTGCCTGAGGAGCCTGTTCCAGTGCCCAAACACCCTCCTGTGTATCAGCCACAAATCAAACCAAGCCATTCAGATTACCCTGACCTCCACTGAGCCACAGGCATCCGAGTGCACTGAGGTGCTTCACACACCACGGAACGCGCCTGCAACCAGCGACAGAGCCCTGCGCTGCCGCAGAGCCGCCCGTCAGCGATGGGCAGTGGGGGGGACACGCTCAGCACAGGCCCGAGCACCTCGGACCCGGGGGTCCGAGCCCAACCGGGGCTGACGGGGCTCTGCCCGGGGCTCCCCGGGCCCAGCAGCGGGGAAGGCCCGGAGAGCGCGGCGGGGACTCGCCCGGCCCCAGGCCCTCACCGAGCGGCCCCAGGCCGCGCTCCACAGCTGCCCCCTCACGGGGGGACCCGTCCCGGCGCACCTGCTCGATGGCGGCCTGCACGGCGGGCGCCAGTTCCAGCGCCGCCTCCAGCCCGGCCTCCAGCTCCGGCTCGTCCTCCTCCATGGCGGCGCCGCTTCCGCCGCGCTGAGGGGCGGGACCTGTGGGGGGGGCGGTGCCTATATGGGCGTGGTCTCGCTGAGGGGCGGGGCTTGTGTGTGCGGGGGCGGGGCCTCCCGCCCGGCGGAGCGGGGCGAGTCCCGGCGGCGGCGGCGGGGCTGGACCGGACCGAGCCCAGCTGAGCCGAGCCTGGCTGGGCTGAGAGGGGCCGAGCCGAGCCGAGCGGAGCTGAGCTGAGCTGAGCCGATCCGATTCAATTCAAGCTCAGCCGAGCTGAGCCGATCCGATCCAAGCTGAGCTGAGCTGAGCCGATTCGATCCAAGCGGAGCTGAGCCGAGCCGAACTGAGCCGAGCCGCCCCGGGCCCTCCCGCCGCCCGCCCGGCTGTTGACAAGCGGCGGCGGGAGCCAGCGCGCTCGTCCCCATGTGGCGGACGCTGGCCCTCGCCTCCGCCTTCTTCCCGGGGCTCTTCGTCCTCTGCATCCGGTTGCTGCGTTGGGCCGCTCCAGGATGGAGCCTCAAGGACCGCATCCTGCTCAGCGGCAGGTACGGGTGGCAGCGGCGGGAGGGGACACCGCACCGCGGCGGGACAACGCCGCCGGTACCCACCGGGAGCGGGACCGGGAGCGATCCGGGCGGGCCAGGAGCACCGAGAGCCTGCATCCGGGGATGCCCAAGCCCGCGACGCTCTGGGGGCCGGACCCCGGCTGTCCCGAGCCCAGATCCCGCGAGGGGAGCAGGGGCCGGTGGCCGGAGCAGCCCCGCGAGGGTGGGCAGCCCCTGAAGGTGGGCATTCCACGAGGACGGGCTTTCCCCGAGCATAGGCAGCCCCCGAGGGTGGGCATTCCCCGAGCACGGGCAGCCCTGCCCGGCCGTACCCCCCGCGCTGTGCTACCCGTTGTCGGATGCTCCAGTGCATCGCTCCTTCTGCCCACGGGGAACGGGTCAGCTCCACTGACCCAGGGGGGTGGAAGGGATGAGACGTGGCAAGAACCCCCTCTCTGTTCTGGCAAGAAGCCTGTCCCCGGCAGGCAGCGCTGGCACGGCCACCCCTCGCTGTGGTGTGTCACACTCCTGGGGTGTGCATGGAGTGGGTGTCTAAGTGCTCCCAGCTCTCCTGGTGCCAGCCCTGTGCCTCAGCCCTTCTGGGGTCACGTTTGGAGTGACCTGTTTCTTCTCTCTCGGTTTCAGGCTGGTGTCAACGGTCCAAGCCACGATGGCCACAGTGTCGGGGATCACGGTTATCCTCAGCTGCAAGAACGTGGTGTACGACAGGTAACCCAGCGCCCACTGTCCCTCGGGGAACACGCAGAGGATGTGCCCGGCCAGCTCCAGGGCTGGAATGTTTTATGCCAAAGGCTTGCACGTACAAAGGGGAGAGGAAAACCAGTTTCATGCTCCCCTTTCCTCCACTTTGTGTGAAGGGTTGGGCAATGTGCTGGCTGTACACCCCCCCTCCACGGCACCAGCTTGTTCCGAGCGCTCAGACACGGGGCTGCTCTGCCAGCACAGAGTCTCCTCCACAGGATGGGCTGTAACACAGGCTGTGTGTGAGCAAAAAATATAGACATCATCAGTTCTAAAGGAGTAGGGAGTCTCCTTGCTGGAAGCTGAAATCACTACCGAGTCAAGCAGACGTAGCGAGAACTGATTTTAGAGGTGCAGCGTCTTCTCCGTGCCAAAGGGATTCTGAAGGAGTCCAGAAATGAGAAAATCAGAATGGAGTTTGCTCTGAAAGAAAATCCCGTTGCCTTGTCCTGAATGCTCCGAGATAAACTGCCAATAAGTGGCTCTCAGGAGGAGAGTGATAGTGTAATCTGGGTCAGAAGACTTAAAAACAGAGCTATTATCCAGACTAGCAGAGAAGATCGTAGGAGGGAAGAATATAATTATGCTGAGCTGGAATTTGATTGTCACACACTGATTTTTAGGAAGGGCTGCCCCTTCGGTCATTGCAGACTTTTTTTTAATGCACAGACATGTCCTGCCTTGCTCTAGATAGTGAGATCTATCCAGGTTGCTCAGCCCTGCTTAACCCAGGCAGTCTATGAGTTACCTTTTTGCTCTAAAATAAAATTTCTGCTGGATAGATAAGGCAGATGATGAAGCCCAGAGCCACAGAGACAGAAGGCGCTACCAGCAGCCCTCCTTCCCCCCAGAGCTGTCTGCTTGCCCGGGTGTTCTCAAGGCCAGTGGCTCTGTGCGAACACTTTGTGGGCAGAGACCTAGATTTTCTTTGAATCTGGAGGAAATAGAGCCCAGTGCTCAGCAGGGAAGGCCTCGGAGAATGACAGCGAGACAGCGCGCCAGGAACCATCACAAAGGTTGCAGTAAAACTGCCAGTTTATTTACAGAGGCAGACAATCATTATATTGCCTGAGCTGTAATTGCCCTCCAAAGCCCTGGGCAAGTTTTGCAAACACAATCGCTTGCCCTCCCCGCTTTACATCACTGACATCTTTCTATCTGGAGCAGGAACACGTGCAACAGAATTTTCCTTGGAATGGCAGGAGAGCAAAAACAGTTTTATTTGAGCCCCAAGCTACGTTTCTTTAAGCAACAGTGTGGGGTGGTTTTGGTTTTTTTTTTTTATCAGTGTGATTTCACTCAGGACTTTTTAAGGAGGCTGGAGTCCCTGCAGAGCAGGGCTTGCTGCTGCCCAGATTGTGCAACCGGGATTCCGACATGCTTTGGGAACAGGCAGCTGCCTGCAATTATTTCCCAACTGACAAACGCCTCTTGGGGGTTTATTGCTTATATTGGATATTTTGCGCCTCACTCTCCGAACTCCAGAGCAGGCATAGCCAGTTAACTCTGAGTTCTCCAGGAGCTTTCCAAATCCTCCCTGGGTTAGGCAGCCAGCTGACGTGGCTTGGCAGGCAGGAGGGAGCCAGGATCAGAATTTCCCCTTCCTCCCCCACCAGGCACCAGCTCTGGCGGTCTCAAGGCTTAGGGAAGATCACCTGCTGGAAAGGCATCAGTTTGGTGCTGGATCCTGAGGGGTGCTGTGCCCCTGGCCCATGCAGCAGCTACTTGGCTGTGGGGCTAATCAGGCTCCTCATTAGCGCCGTGTTTGTGTTTATCCAGGCTGAGCTTGGTGCCTGGCACAACCCAGGGGGAAGCAGGGCCAGCGCCAAGTCGTCCTCTACACGTACCAGGTACCTTTTCCCTGGGACAGTCTGTACCTGCTGAGCCAAATGGAGTTAAAATTTCCCCCCTTTCAGTTTGCCATCAGCTTCAAAACCCGCTGCTGCCATTTCAGACCTAAAGACTCTCTTCTCCTCCTTCCAGAGCATCGTGAGGTGCTCCGAGCCCTTGCAATGCCTCTGTGTGCTGCTCCTCCCCTAGGCACTGGCTGGCCGTGGAGTACATCTGGGTCCTCGTTCCCTACATGACTTATGACATCTATGTCATGTACCTCTGCCACTGGCACAAGAGCCTGGAAAAGGGAATCGCAGAGAAGAAGCACTCGCTGGCCAGCGTGTGGAGCTTCCTCCTGCAGGAGCGGCTGATGGTGACCCACCACCTCTTCATCCTCATCGTGCTCACCCCCATCACCCAGGTAAGGGCTGGGCACGGCTGCTGCAGGAGCCCGTGACCCCCTGGAGATGTTGGGTGTTGGCTCCCAGTCACCTCCCTGGAGGGCCCTGTGCTCACTGCTGCCTTTCTTTTACAGCACTTCAGGGGAGAGCTGGGGGACTTCTTTGTGGGCTGCATCTTCACAGCAGAGCTGAGCACGCCTTTCGTATCCCTGGGCAAAATCCTCATGCAGGTAGGTGAGGAGGGACAGGGCTCGGGTCTGGGAACTCCACAGCAGTTTGTACCCAGGCTCCATCAGCCTCTGTTCATGCAGCAGCTGGGCCAGAGGTCTCAGAGGGAGGCAGCCCCACAGCTGTAACCCCAATCTCCCTTGCAGTGCTGCCTTCCTCCCTCTGCATCCCATTCCTTTCCCCCAGTGAGCAGCACGCCCCACGGCATCCCAGAACTGGGGGCTGTGCCACGGCCTGGTGCTGCCCTCTCCTGCCTGTCCCTCCCCTGCACCATGTTCACTCCCACCCCAGCCCTCTGCCCCCATCTCCCTTCCCCCTACCCTCCTCCATCCTTTCCCACCCTACTCTCCTGCTCCCGCTCCTCCAGACCTCCCGAATGCTCACCTCCCTGCCCCCAGCACAGTCAGTGCCCAAGGAGAAACGCTGCTCACCCCATGCTGGCCTCCTTCCTTCCCCAGCTCAAAATGCAGGACACGCTCCTGCACAAGGTGAACGGGATCCTCATCCTGGTGACCTTCTTCCTCTGCCGCATCCTCCTCTTCCCCTTCATGTATGCAGCCTACGGGTGGCAGGTGGGGATGCCCGTGTACATGGTGCCTTTCCGCATCCCGCTGCACTGCAACATCGCCAACGCCTCCCTCATCGCCCCCCAGATCTACTGGTTCAGGCTCATCTGCCGCAAAGCCGCCCGTCTCTACGGCCGCCCGCCCGCCGACCGGAGCAGATAACGGCCGGCCCTGCCAGCCCAGCCGGGGGCTACAACGGGGTCGGCCCCCCCGGGGGCTGAACAGGGTCAGCCCCCCCTGGCTCTCCCGCCATCACTGCAGGGACCAGAGCGGGAGCAGGGATAGCACCGGGCTGTCCCAGCTGGAAGCAGCCTCACATCTCCACCGCTGTGCCAGGCAGTGCTAGCCTGGGCTAGGAAGGCTTTCCTCCCACACCGCTCCAGCGCCTTGTGTCGACCCGCCCGTGGGAGCCCGGGGTGGGAGCTGGATCGTAAGCACAACATTCCATTCTGGGGTTCAACGCCGTGGCACGGAACTAACGGTTACACGAGAGGGGTTTGTTACAACCCCCCCGCTGCATGTTCCAGGGCTGACACCAGACACCGGCATGGTGGTGTGGAGGAGCCTGCAGACAGAGGAGGGGATCCTGCAGCATCCAGCCCTTACAGCAGAACGGATGGGGATGGGGAGCTGTGTGCCAGACCTGCCACAGCCCCAGCTCACTCTTCCAGCTCCAGCTCAGCCTCCAGCCGAGAGCAGAGCCAGGCCTGGAGCTGCAGCACAGTTCTGCAGAGCCGCTCCTGACCTTTACTGACTTCACCTCTACACTACAGCCCTGTTCAGCCTCTGACCTTCCACGTGCACCTCCTGCTGCTGCTGCTGGGCTCAAGCTCATTTAAAGCTCCACTTAACCCGAAGGTGCTTTTCATTACAACTGTCTGATGTCTGTCTGACAGTCCTGAGGCTGGGGACTCCAGTGTTCCCAGCAGGGCTGGAGGGAAGAAGCTCACACCAGGACAGGGCAACGGTTGCACTGTCTCACAAACAACACTGGCAGGGCAGGGTGCCCACGGCTGAAGGGCAGGATGGGGATGGGAACCTGCCAAGTCCTCGTCTCACCAACACACAGGACACTATGCAGAGCCCTTTGTTGGCAAGGGATGCAATTTTCACCCCCTCCCCTAACCACAGCTGCTTTTATCTGCCCCACATATCCCCTCAGCAGGTATTTAAGACCATCTGGCACACCCTGCCTTGCTCTGCTCTCCAGCTGGCACCACCACGCCCCGGCAGCAGCTGTGGTACAGCCCAAGCTCCGGTTGTATGGCCCATCCCTCCAGCCCCATCCTACTCCCCCACAAGGCTGCCAGGGACGGAAGTGGGGCAGCGCAGAAGGAACCAGCAACCCCAGAGCAGGATGCTGAGCTGGTTTTCCTTCACCAGTTCAGCCCATTCCCACCTCAGTCACAGCAAAATGGGTTTGGGCTGCCCTGCACCACAGGGTTCACAAGCCCTGTGGGTGTGTGCAATCAGACCACAGCAGTTCAGTGCAGCTCTGTACCTTCCCTGCAGCCACCAGCACAAGCCAGGGCAGCCGCCTCCTCCCCACAGCCTCCCGTGCCCGCCCCAGGGCAGGGAACTGCACCAGCCCAGCCCTGCCATGGTCCTGGCACGGGCCCACACCTGGGAGACCGGTGACCACGCTGTGCCTTTCATTCTGTCTGAAACCAGCAGCCAAGCTCTGGAAGATCTGGATCTTCTGGGTGTTGTATCTCGTCCCAGTCACGGCGGCTGTTCTGGATAGAGTAAAAAAAAAAAGGAAAAAGGGCCTCTTCCAACTTGTTGCAGAAGTGCCGCTGTTACAGTAACCACCGAGACCAGCTGATGTTATAAACTGCTTGCAACTCGTTACAGATGTTTGTATCTCACTGTTTTCATTGCGAATAACGTGCCTTATGTAAGGACAAAAAAAAACCCCCAGCCAATGAGGCACCTCAGTTTGCACTAACACTACCCTATTTACTATCTGGAGACCAATAAAGATTTCCTTTCTGAGTCACACCACTGGCTGGCTCTCTCACGTGCCATTTGTTTCTGGGTGGGGGTGTTACACACAGTGTTACTGCTGCACCCCCACCTCCGGGCAGGAGCAAACCACGTGTATTTCTAAAGGTTCCTGCCTGTCCTGAACTCACTCAACTCGCTTCCCAGCCTCCAACTTGCTTCCCAGCCTCTGGCAGCACTTGGCAAACCCAGCAATCCTCCCAGGACTAGGAGAGGGCTGGTGGCAAAGGAGCTGGAAGGAAACAATTTCCCTGATGCTGGAGGCTGCCCGGCTCTCTGTAAATCCAGACTGCCAGGAGGCAAGGCTGGAGCCACAGAACTGCCAGCTTGTGTCCACAGTTATTCCCATGGAAAATTGAAGTGGTTCCTCATACCTATCTTTACACAGCCCCTCCACCGCTTAGGCAGGGTGGGAGAAAACACAGCAGGGAGGAAATAAATACAAAAGTGAAAAATAGGGTTTATTACAGATCTTACACCGTCCAGGTAAGGGGTCCCTTGTCAGTGCTCTCCTCTGTCACCCTCTCCAGCTCCTCAATCCGGCTCCCCGACCAGGTGTGCCCCCAGCTTGCTGAGCTTCTGCAGGAGGGTGCAGCGCAGCTCCCTGTCCCCCACGTTGTCCGTGATGGCCTCCAGGAAGTGCCTCTCGTTGGCCCTCCGCAGGGTGTTGCTGGGGGACGTGTCTGCGTTGCTGAACGCCTCGTACTGCGACAGGATCTCCAGTGCCACCACCACCAGGGGCTCCCCGCAGCCCTCGCCTGGCAGCATGGCAGCCACATGCAGCAGGTGGCAGAACATCTGGATGCAGACGAAGGACACCTCCTGCGGGGAGGTCCCGTCCCCGGCGGGCTGCGAGGGGGGTCCCGCCGTGCCCTTGACGGAGGTCAGCAGGTCCGTCAGGCTGCCGCAGTACAGCTGCACCACGTGGAGCCAGGCCTCTGGGGGCAGCCAGGTGGAGCAGCTGGAGCTGCAGAGGAGCTGGAAGCCCCTCAGGAAGAGCACGGAGAGCTGGAGGTAGCAGGCAAACGGGCGGAGGTTGAGCAGGGGCATGTACTGCACGTACTCCAGCGTGTACGGCACGTGCAGGACCTGCCTCTGCAGCAGGTTTTCTACCACGTGCATGAGCCTCTTCCACTCGCTGTGGCTGCACCAGGGGAGCACCTGAATGAGGGCCACCAGGAACCCTTTGCTGAAGAGGTTCACTTCTTCAGGGTTGTCCACATTGACGGTGAGGAGCGCCAGCATTGTGTCCCTGAGCGCTGGGGACACGCAGCAGCACTCCATCCACGCCAGGAGCCCGCTGCCCGGTCCGTAGGCTGGCAAAGACTGGGATGTCCACTCGTCCTCAGGGAGGGTGCAGATCTCGAACAGTGTCGCCGGGACCTCGTTCTTGAAGTGGTCTCCATAAAGCTTCTTCAGTCTGAGCCCGACGGTCCAGTCCAGGGATGCCACCTTCCTGTGGAGCCAGGCCAGGGACTGGACCCACAGCTCCGGGGAGGGGGCAGATTCTGGTCCCACCACCTCGCAGAGCTGGCAGAGGATATTCAGAATCAGGTCTTTGGTCTCCAGTGAAGGGAAGAGCTGCTCCGTAGGCTGATGCCAGTACCTGGTGTAACCATCTAGTAGCTTGCAGAGGCTCAGTAGAAGTGGGAATGGGTGACAGGATTTGATCCAGTGCTCTTCTGAACAGGGCTGTATTCCCAAAGCCCTACTTAGGACCTGCAGGCTCAGCTCAATCTGAGGAGAGTCTGACTTCAAATAGGGAAGGACAAAAGCTTTGGTCACCTCTGCAGGTGACACAAGTGGGGTGGCTGAGCCTGGCTGCATGAGAAAGGTCAGGAACTGAAGGAACTGCTCCTCTTCCCTCACAGTGGAAAGCTTCCCCCATATGGCCTCCTCCAGACACCTCACCACCAGGTTGTGTGGCCTGCCTGGATCCTTTTGGGTCTCCAGGAACCTCAGTGCTGGGAAGGAGCAGAGGATTTGTGTGAGGAACTGGTGTGCTCCTAGGTTCACCACAGCAAGATGACAAACCTGCTTCACCGTAGCCTCGGGGTACAGCAGCGTGAGCCTGGCCACAGAAGCCACAGCCCTGGTCAGGCCTTCATCGGACACACTCTTTGTGATCTGGTTGAAAGTCACATTCAGATCCTCCTGGAACCCTTCCCTGACAACCTGCAAGTTCAGGGACAGACCTGGTCCACCCCAGGACGTCAGGACACCCGAGATCACCTTGTTTTTGTCAGTTAATGAAAGCTCAGTGTAACAGTCCATGATGGCTTTGATCACTTGCACCTGCAGCTCTCGGGCCTCCTTGTCTTGACAGGCCGTAGCAAAGCTCACCAGTGTCTCCAGCAATTTCAAAACTAGCTCTGGTTTCTGGAAGAGAGCTTTATTTTGCACAAGGCAGTCAACCCAGGCCCTTGAAAAGGCCCAGGTCTTTTCAGATGCAAAAATAGAGCACATGTCTGCATGCCGGTCCAGCTTTTGAGCAATGATTGCCATGGCAACTGAAGACACAAGGCTGGTGGTGGCCAAATCCTTGCTCTTTGGGTTGGCACTGCTCTCCTTGAGAAAGTCCTTGGTGACCTGTGTCAGCTCTAACACTACACGTGTCTCATCCTCACCCACGTCTCTGGTCTCCGAGAAGCAAACCAGGTTCTTCCCAAGGGTGGTCAGAGTGTCCAGGAGCCGGTAGCTCTCATAGCAGAGCTGCTCGGAGCTGATCAGAGCATCCTGCAGCTCCTCTCCCCAGGCACGCAACAAGCTGCAGAGGAACTCCAAGCCAACAAAGAGCTCCTCACGGGAGAGTTTGGTCACAGACAGGAGGCTCATGGTTCTCTCTGCTTCCCTCACCTTCTCTCCCAGCCCGCTGTGGTGGAACTGGCTGTCAGGGTCGCTGGTCCAGAGGCTGACCGTGGCACTGACCTTGTGCAGGTACTCTGTGGTGGGGAGGGAGCTGCCTGCTGGCTCCAGCTCAGTGAACACGGAGAGCAGCTCGGCCAGGTTGGCCAGGGCGTAGCACTGCATGCGGTGCTGGGTGATGTTCCCGTGGATCTGCTTCAACCCCTCCAACAGGACCATGAACAGCCTGGGGGCAGCTGGGGGGATGTTCACAGGGTCACCCTTGAACCTCTTTGGGGGCTGCAGACCATCGTCCAGAGAGGACTCACCCCCGTGCTGGCACATGAGAGCACTGAACGCAGAGACTGTCGCGTCCTCCTGCCCTTCCTTGTGCTTCATCAGCTCCCACCACACGTCCAAGAACAGCCTGATGTCGGATGGGGACGTCTCGCTGGTGACATACGCCACCATGTGCTCCAGCTGCTCCCGGCACACCGCCGGGGGCAGCGCCAGCAGCAGCTCCACGAACACCCGGGGCACGCCAAGCGCCTTGACCAGCTCGAAGAGGGCGGTGTGGTTCACGTCGGGGATCATCGCGCCCACCGAGAAGAAGCCGTCGTCCCTCCATCCCCACTCCAGCGAGGCGGCCGGGGGCGCGGGCAGCAGCACCTTGGCCCAGACGATGGCCACCGCCTCCCGCTTCCAGCGGCCGTGCTCCCGCGGCGAGGGGCAGCGCTCGCCGATCTCCCGCAGCGCGTCGGTGATGGGCACCCCCGCCAGGGGCCAGTCGGCCTTGCGCAGCTCCCGCAGCGCCCGCGGCTGGATGAGGCGGGCGGCCAGCAGGAACCCGCCGTGCAGGATCGCCGTGTGCTCGCCCACGGCCCAGGGCCCTGCGGGACACACCGTCAGCGCCGCCCGGCCCGGTGCCCCCCGGTCCCCCCGTCCCTCCCGCTCCCGCTCCCGCTCCCGCTCCCGCACTCACCCGGCTCCATGGCGGCGGCGCGCTGTGACGTCACGCGGGCATTCCCATATGACGTCACGACCCCGCCCGCAGCGCCCCCTGGAGGCCCGGCGGGGGGTGGGGTTAATTAATTAATTTTTTTTATATATATTCATATTATTATATTGTATTTCTATAGTATATATGTAGTTATGTATACCGGATATTATAATACATTGTATTTCTATTATTATATTGCATTTCTATATTATAATTGTTATATTATATATTATAGACAATATATTAAGTAATTATGTATACTAGATATTACAATATATTTTATTTATATTATTATATTGTATTTCTATATTACGTATTATATGCAATATAATATGTAATTATGAATGCCAGATATTATATCATGTTTCTATATTATAATGTGTTCTGTTGCTTCATATATAATATATGAAGTAACTATGTATGCCAGATATTATAATGCATTTCTATTATTATAAGGTGTTAGGTTATATAATATATATAATACATGAAGTAACTATGTATGCCAGATATTATAATGCATTTCTATTATTATAAGGTGTTAGGTTATATAATATATATAATACATGAAGTAACTATGTATGCCAGATATTATAATGCATTTCTATTATTATAAGGTGTTAGGTTATATAATATATATAATACATGAAGTAATTATGTATGCCAGATATTATAATGCATTGTATTTCTATTATTATATTGTACTTCTATATTATAAAGTGCTATATTATATATGTAATAGAGAATGTAATTACGTAAACCCCACATTATAGTGTGTTGTATTTATATTTCACTTTTAATAAGTTTATTGACAATCAATTAAGTAATTAATTATTGCTCTCAGATATGCAATCAACAGTGAGGGAAACCCCTGGTGTACTGGTACAGCAGGTGGGCACCCAAACCATCCTCCCCAACCATTTTTTTTTTCATTTCAGGGCACAGCTCACATGTGACATTTAATTTGATCGATGCAGAATTGAAAATTCATCACTAAACAAAAAAGCTCGAATAAACCCTGAAGTGTTGCTTCCAAAGGCAGTTCCTCACCAAAAGCTAATTGCAAAACCATAATTCACTTATTTCAAGCTGCCTCCCAGCACCTCAGCAGACAGCACAGCTACACACCCCAAAGCACAGCCTCAGCTGCCTCCTGGAATGTGGAAGGCTCCTTGGGAAGGGGTGGAAACCACCACATCAATAACATGATCCCAGCAAGAAACACACCATGGGCTTCTCAAGTGAACATTTCACCTCAAAAGCTGGGGAAGCACCCTGGAATGAAAATAAGGACTAGAATATTCACAGGATTTGGCAAGATCATTTCTTTGTTCCCAATAAACATTCTGACAGCTGAGCTGCTTCAGTTCTCCACACACGGCCCCACATTTTGCCACTGGAGCAGGGGATCTGCAGTACCCACAGCCACAGAAAATCTCTTCTCTGAGCTGCAATTCCAGGACAGCTAAAGCAAATTCATTAGAAAATTAGATATTATAACGTATCTATCAATCTCTTTTTCAACAACAACACTGAAATGTGAGGTTTTCTTAACTGATAATCCCTGGACTTGAAGCCACGTGCTCAGCCTGCTCCTCAACGCACAGCCCGATTTTTCAGAAGGAGAACATGCCATTTGCTTGAAAGGAGAGAGCAGCAGTCACAGACATCAGCTTAAATCAAACCAACCGATCAACCAACACCCTCAGATTGGGAGGGCAGTGCAACACATTCCACAGGACTGGCATTTTCCTGGATGAAATCCAAGGCACAAAGGAGCAGCCCAGTCCTTTCCTCCAGCTAAGCTGAAACCTTCTTCATGTTACGTGCAGCAAACCACTTGTCACTGTTGTCTGCAGCCATGGCCTGCACAAAGACAAGTGTGAATGTGGTCAGAGCAGTGGGAAAGCTATTTTGATGGATAAATTATTTTTTTTAGCTACTAGTAAGGAGAACAGACACTGAAAACCAATGCTCTCTGGCACAGCAAACAAATAATGATTGGTTAGCACATGATCAAACCAGGACAGTTTGGACACAGCCTTCCCACAGAGCTCACATTCCATCCCAGGGAACGTCCCTCTGCCTCCAGGGGCTGTCCAGCTGCACTGATGCTACTGCACCTCAAAAATCACTTTCTGCAGTAACTTACATCAAAGTGTTGTTGGTGTGTCCAGCAAAAAACACGATCACCCAGCTGCCCAGAGAGTGAGGCTGGAAAACTCCACACAGGGCACTAAGTGAGCTTTAAAAACTGATTTATTTTCCTTATCAAGCCTGGGCAATTTGCTTCTTGTTAAAACTCGACATGGCATGAAAACTAAGATTCTACTGGTATCTATAAACAGGAAGAAAATGAATATGCAGGCAGAATTACTTACATCATCCAACAGCTTGTCACCGTTAGGGTCCATCTTGGACAGGTCTCTAAAGGCTTCATCTCCCACAAAACAGATTTCATGGCCGTCCTAAACCAAGATTAAGGGCAGGTCAGTTAGATAAAAGGCGGAGAGAAATTTAAACCCAATTTCATCCTTATTTCCAACATTACTCACAGGATCAGCCAAAATAATCACTTGCACTGTGGCTTTGCCAGGCGTGTCCAAGCTCACCAGGGGTGTCAAAATTTTCTGATTCTCCTTTTTCATCAGTGCTTCAATGGTTGGCAACTTAAACAGAAAACCAACAAACCCCAAACTTGTATTACCACTGCAAGAAAAGATAAACTATCTGCTCGATATTATTTTGTTTACACATGAGATATTTTGTTACCACAAGAAGTTGACTTCCCCAGCTCTGGGTAAGGAGAGAGGAAAGGGAAGTGTGACTGTTACCTCTTCCTTGGCACAGGAGAAGGCGATCCGTCCAAATGCTGTCCCGTGATCCACTGCTCCTCCAACAGCCTTCAGCTCCAGCTTACACTGAAACAGGGAGAAAGCAAGCCTGGCTTGTAGGGACACTGTTCTCCATGCTGCATTCACTCCAGCTTTTTCTCCAGGATGTGGATGATTTCAAAATCCCCCATTCACACAGTTCCCAACCGGCCAGAATTACCAGAGCAAACCACAGCTTTTCCTTTTTTATAAAAATGCAGTTGAGTGTATACACAAGCTTCAATTAAAATGCTCAGAATTAAGCACACAGTTGCCTTAATTAAGAGGTTTTTTGCTTTTAAGATTCTGTTCTCATGAAAGAAGAAGTTTCTAGGATGAGTTTTCCAAGGACTGACCTGGTTATCCGCGTAGCCCAGCAAAGCCCTTTGCTTCTCCTCATCCTTCTCGTATATTTTCATCCCAAGCAAACCAGACCAGTAGTTAATAGACTTCTGCAGATTTGAGACACCCAGGGTTACCTTCAGCACGGGATCTTGAGAATTGCAACAATTGGGAATCAGTTACAAACGTATCATGGTTTTAAAGGCACAGTTTTACACTCGTGAGAAGTAACAAAGAAATAATAAAACCCTGCTCTGTTTCATAAAATGCCATCAAGGCAAACACTCAGCCCTTTCTGATATCCCAGTGGTAAATCTCTCTTGAACACCAGTTAGAGTGAGGGTAAACGTTTCACCTTGCTTGAGCTTCTCCTTGTCCTCCAAGTAGAACTTGTATCCTCCTGGAGCTTCAGTTTCAAAGACACCAGTTGTGACTTCTTTGAGGGGCCACCCCATCTTCTTGGCATTGCTCACAGCCTGGCTGGACACCAGTGTGATGCCCTGGTGAGGACACAGCAGAGATACACAAAATTCATAGGGGGGGATGCAAAGACATCATGTGTTTTCATAGATGAAACACAAGATCTCCATCTGCTGTCAGTAGGTAAATCACAAAAAAACAGGTAATAATAAATAATTCTGTCTTCCTAGAGCAAGATCCCTCTTAGCTAACCATTCCAAGTTGGATATGGGAGAAAACACCAGCTGTCCTACACACACAGCAGAGGCAGAGCTCAAGGAAGTGTTTCCTGGACCATAAGTGAGCACAAATCTGCTCTAGTTTCTGCTCTTCCAACTTGGAGACAGCCACAAAAGCAAGAATAAAATGTTTAAGGGACCAAACAGCATAAAAAAAGCAGCTGGTACAACCTATATGACAAACAGACTCCTACTCTTTAAAGTAAATAAACTTAGCTTCAGAAGATTTTGCTGCTAGGAGTGATACTTACCAGAAAGTCATTGCCCAGGCGATATTCTCCAATGCCATAATTGTAAGTCAGTTCTGCAACAAAGTGATTGTCCTCTGGCCCGTAGCCCACCATCGTTTTGCTCCATTTTCCATCATAAGGGCTGGAATATCCGTATTTAATTGTTAGGAGCATTAAAAGTAACCAACGTGAAATGCAAATATTGGTGTTTCAAGGAAGAATTGCATTTCTAGAGTAAAAAAATGGCAGGTTGGACCTTGGGCAAAAGCAATTCTACCTCATTAACAGCTCACAATTTAAGAGAACAGGCTACTCGTTAACTGAAATTACATCAGCACTTCCTTATTGCTAAGTAGGAAAGGGCACCAGGTTGGAAGATTTCTTTCCTTTCAGAAAGAAACATGTTCTTATTTCTTCTTTCTTCCATTCTTCTGTCTTTACAAAAGCCTTTGTGGTTACCAGGAGGGACTTTTAATTTAACCTTAGTTAGCCCCGTGCCCATGAAAAAAATTAAATGTAGTTAGTTCTTGGTAAGTTTAGAAATGATTTAATAAAGTTGAGTATCAGTCTGCGGGTGTAATTCAGCAATATTTCTGTTCAATGTTAGCATTATATCTACACAAAAAGGGGGTCTGTTGGTTCCAAAGGAAGTAATTAAAAAAAAAACCCAAAAAAACCCAAAACAGCACAATAAATCAAGCAAACCCTTATTTTACTATAGCAGTACATGGCTGGCAGGTGTTTTATGAAAACAAAGGACCCAGGGCACTCACCCGTTGCAGGTGGCCTTGCAGCCCTCCTCGAACTCCTCGTGCCTCAGCACCTTCAGAATCAGGAGAGAAAGGGGTCAGCATGGGGACGACGTGGACCCCATCTCCCTTTCCCCTTTCCTATTCTCTTTCCCGCTTTCCCATGCCCCTTTCCTCTTCCCTGTCCCCCCCTTCTTCCTTCCAGATCCCCCTTGCCCCTTCCCCATCCCCCTTTTCTATTGCCTGTCCCCCTTTCCCCTTCCCTGTCCCTCTTTCCCTTGCCCTTCCCCTTTTCCCCCAGGAACCCTCATCGGGCCCGACACTGCCCCAGTAGCACGGCCTGGGTCCGGCAGCACGGCCCCGCACCCCCGCTCTGCCGGTGCCGCGTCCCCGGAGGGCTCGGAACGCGCCGCTCTCCCGCACCCCCGGGGCCGGTGACACCCCCTTCCCTCCCTCCCTCCCTCGCCGCTCACGCTCATGCCCAGCAGCTCCCGGTAGAACCGCGCGGTGCGGGGCCGGTCGCCCACTTTGAAGACGAAGTGCAGCGCTCTGCGGGCGGCCATGGCGGGCCGTGACGTCACTCCGCCTGTCCGTCCGTCCGTCCCCTCCCCGGCGGTGACGTCACGCGGCCGCCGCGGGGCGGGGCGGTGACGTCACGGGCGCGGCGATGGCGGCGCTGGGCCGCGTGTGGGGGCCGGCGCTGCTGCGGCCCCGCGGGGCGGGCGCGGCGGGGCGGCGCGGGGTGCGGGCGCTCCGCAGGAGCCCCGTGCGGGTCCTGCCGCCGGCAAAGAAGAAGGCGGGAGCAGCCCCGGCCGAGGCAGCGCCGGGACCCCGCCGGGAGGGGCCCCCGCCGCCCGCGGTGGAGCGGAGCGCCGCCGCGCCGGGGCTGTGGTACGAGAAGGCGGCGCCCGGGGACCGCAGGCTGGGGTGAGCTGATCCCCCTCCCCTTGGAAGCGGCCCGGAGCCGCACCTGCGGGATGGGAGGGAGATTCCGACCCTGGGGGGGTCAGCGGGGAGACTGACACCCACTGCCTGTTACAGACGGTCTGAAGGTACCTGGGGGGCTTCACAGACCCCCAAGTTCATGATCTTTAAGGTCCTTCCAACCCAAATCATTCCATCTCGTTCTGCCCCCTGCCATGGGCAGGGACACCTCCCTCTATCCCAGGTTGCTCCAAGCCCTGTCCAACCTGGCCTTGGACACTTCCAGGGATGGGGCAGCCACAGCTTCTCTGGGCAACCTATGCCAGGGCCTCCCCACCCTCACAGGGAAGAATAGCTTCCCAATATCCCATCTAACCCTGTCCTCTGGCAGTGGGAAGCCATTCCTTTTGTCCTGTCACTCTATCCCTTGTCGAAATCCTTCTCCGGCTCTGTTGGGAGACCCTTCAGGTACTGAAAGGTGCTCTAAGGTCACCCCAGAACCTTCTCCTCCAGGCTGAATAGTCCCAAATCTCAGCCTTTCCTCCTAGGAGAGGTTCTCCATCCCTCTGATCATCTTTGTGACTTCCCAGTGAAGCTCTTGGGGGCTGGCAAAGGTCAGACTGAAGGTGTTGTCAGCGTTATAGCCATTCTCTCTGATTAACTTCCCTACAGAAAAGTGGTGACTATCGCCAAGTCGAAGAAGTTTCGGGATAATCACGGGAAGGTCCTGCTGGAGGGTCACAGGCTGATCAGGGATGCACTGGAGGCAGGAGCTGTGCCGCAGACACTCTTCTTCAGCACTGTGGGGCACCTGAAGGAGCTGCCTGAGGCGGAGATAAAACGAGCCAGCTTGATTAAGGTGAAATTTGAAGACATTAAGATCTGGTCTGACCTCGTAACTCCTCAGGGGCTTCTAGGTAAGTTGCCTTGGGAACAGTCACAATGCTGCTCAAAGGGAAGCTTATTTCATACTCAGGATAATGACTCTCCATAAACTTTCCCTAGACTTGCTGATGGTGTGTGAAGAGTGCTATATTTGGGAGAATTCCCTTTGATTTGGCCTGTTGTGGTAACTGAATGTGGCTCCTAGAGCACACTGAAGGTTTTTAATAGCACACACTCATTTTTAATAGCATGATGCTGGGAAATACTTTCCCTTGTAAAGTGACAAACTCTTCTCAAACTTCTTTTAGGTGGTGCTTGTCCTAACGCTTCCTCCAGCACATCTTTAGAGAGAATTGGGCCAACTCACCCAGAGCCCAGTCCTTGGGGTGGGTCAATCAGAAACCTGTCGCATTTTGTCTCCTCAGGCATCTTTTCCAAGCCTGACCATGCCAAGATGTCTTACCCTGCTGCTCAGCTCACCAACTCCTTGCCATTGCTCCTCATCTGTGACAATATCCGAGATCCGGGAAACCTGGGCACTATTCTGAGATCCGCAGCAGGAGCAGGCTGTGAGAAAGTGCTGATCACCAAAGGTAAGAGAAGAGTTTAGTCTGAGTAATTTGGGGGGTAAGGCAGGGAATGAGGTGCTTGAAGATATTCCCAAGTTTGTAAGGAGTGCCTGGCACAGACATGATCCGCTGCAGGAAGCAGCATTTCCTGAATCCCGTCTTTGTGGGAGTCCCTGCACTGTCACTGTTTTTCCCCGTTCCTTCTCAGGCTGTGTGGATCCGTGGGAGCCAAAGGTGCTCCGTGCAGGCATGGGGGCTCACTTCCGACTGCCCATCGTCGCCAACCTGGAGTGGGAATCTGTTCCCAGCAACCTTCCTGCTGGCACCCAGGTGTGCGTGGCTGACAACAAAGACCCAGGCGCTCCGGCCAAGACCACATCCGTGCCAAGGGGGGCTGGCAGGGCTGGCTCTGCTCCTGGCAACACAAAAGCTCCTGTGAAATCCAGACCCGAGGCTGCTCCTGACCACGAGGATGAGGAAGAGGCAGCAGCAGATATCCCAGAGCTGGCCACGCAGTGTTACTATGAGGACTGGGCACGGACTCCGGTGGCCGTGGTGATCGGCGGGGAGACCCACGGCCTGAGTGCGGACGCGCTGCACCTCGCAGCCAGCACGGGGGGGAAGAGACTGGTCATTCCCGTGGTGCCCGGCGTGGACAGCCTGAATGCTGCTATTGCTGCTGCCATCGTGCTGTTTGAGGGGAAGAGGCAGCTGCTGCGGAGGCACAAGGAGGATGACAGGCAGAAGGTCCCTGTAGCAGGCTGAACTGCTGCATGTTGGGTGCTTAAGGAGCACCTCTCTTCCCTTTGGTTCCCTCAGAGTTAATAAAAGAGCAGCTCGGGCTGTTTGTTTGCAGTAAATGAGTGTTTAAGGCTCTGGCAGTGCTGGAGCAGTGCTGGGATGAGTGTGTGGCTCCCGGTGGGCACGGCGGCCGCAGGGTGATGCTCGTGAGAAGGGAAAGGCCGGGTGGGAGCCCTCCCCTCCCCTCAGCTGGCTCCCTGCTGCCCGGCCCTTCTCAGCCAGTACATCCTGGGAGGCCTCGGATACCTTGGGGCGGGGTCAGGGCACAGCTGCTACAGCAGCGTCTGCACTGCCCTGGCCCCACTGACAGCGTGTGTCCTTCCCAGCCTGGCTGCTGCTTGTGGTTTTGGGGTCAGAAAGGCCAAACTGCTGCCACCTGAATGGGTCCTGCCTGTGCTCACCCAAACCCTGTGCTCTAACCAGCACTCCAACCTTGCCTGGCTGGCTGGGGCTGGCGTGGTGTGGGGTGCCTGAGTTCCAGCAGTCCCGCCTGCACTGCTGCCAGGAGGTGGTGGGCTGCTCCCTGAACTGCTCCCCAGGCAGTTCATCACCGCTGAACACGAGAACCTCGGAAACCTGCAAAACACAGGGGGAATTTATACAGGCCAGGCTGGCGGCTGTTCCCAGCTCCTGGCAGGGTGGGAAGCTGCAGCAGGATAAAAGAGGAGGCCATAATCCTGCCATGGCTGACTAATGAGCTGAAAGGGAAAAGCAGTGGCTTGCACAACACGTGCTATTCAGGCGGGACATCAGGCTGGGAGCACCCCACCGGCTGCCAAATGGCTCCCTCCCTCCTGGGGAGCACCAACCCACCCTGTCCCCGAAAAAACCAGGCACAGGCAGGGGCTGTGTGAGCCCATGAGGGGAACACATGATCCCAGTTCAGCCCCCACAGTGCTGGGAGCTGCTGCCACTGACACCTACCCTTGGGGTCTGGCTGGGGGCTCCTCTTCCCACACACAGGCTCTCCCTCTCCCCCGACAGCTGGACGCAGCAATTGGCACCTCCAGGGACGACGTCATTGTAACAGTTTTATTACAAAGTTCCAATCACCATGTACAGTTTTTACAATGTCACTTTTTGGGGGCTCGGCTGTGCTACTTGGGTTAGGGAGAGATTTTTTCCTTAGGTTTTTTTTCTTTTTTTTGGTTATTTTTTAAAGAACAGCACCATTAACGTTGAGTTTGGGACACACCTACAAAAAACAGCTCAATCAACTAACACAGAGGGGAGAGGACAATTCATACCAGAGAGGGGGGACAGGGAGAGCACAAGGGAGATACAAGAGGTGAGGGCAGCCCGGTGGTGATCCTCCTCCTGGCTCAGAGAGGGAAGGAAAGAGGGATTACCCACCCACTGCGGGCGGATGGACCCTGACATGCACAGCCAGCGCTGCCTAAGGCTGTCGGTGCTTGGAGTGGGAGGTGGGAAACCCAACCAGAAAGGTCTCACCCCCAGGAGGAAGAGCTTGGCTGTGCTGTGGTCTTTCAGAGGTTGTCAGCAGTTAAGACTTTGTCTTGGCCTCGTCAGGGCACTTGCATGGGAGAGAAGGACCAGCCAGGGGCAAAGGGGACAGTTTCCTTATTGCTTCCTGGAAGTCATTTAGTCAGCAGGGGTGGTAAGAAAGGAAAGAAGGGGGAGGAGGAAAAAGAAAAGAGCCCCAAGAACCCCATCCACTGCCTGATGCATACGTTGGGAAGAACACCATGCAAGGAAATTTGCCTGCTAGCTAGTGCCGTGTATAAAGTAAGGATACGGTAACAGTTCTGGCCTGGTTATTAGAGAATATATCACCATGAAGCACAAGCGAAGTCTCCAAACGCCAACAACTCCCTGCTGAAAGTGCATCTCAAGGAGTTTGCTTAGGAGAAGGATTCACTGCGTAAAACAAGGCACCACAAGAAGGTTGGATACTGGGTCGGGCGTGAGGACACGCTGGAGAATCCACAAGCGGCGGAAGAGAGACCTAGTTTTAAATAATGTCTGTTGGCGCAGAAGCCCCCTTAGATGGGCTCGGGTTTTAGCTTGTCTGCTAGAAAGTCGCTGACAAAGGCTTCCACGATTTCAGGTGTGATCTCCTCCACATCCATCACGTACTTGGCCCGGGCTGACATGTCCAGGATGGTGAGCAGGGGTGCAGCCTCAGGCAGGTTGGTGTAATCCCGCAGGGAGTCGGTCATGTCGTCCTGGAGGCCAAAAGGAGAGGGAGAGGGGAGTCATTAACAAAGCCAGGACACCAGGAGCAGTTTGCTGCTTCCACAGCATGGCCCAGCCCGCAAGGGATTGAGCTCTGCACCAGCACTGCAGGACCACAAGTGTAGCAGGCAGCACCTGTCTTGCTGCCTGCCCTGCCTGTGGTTTGAGCCAAAACCAAACCGGGCTGATTTATCCCAGGCTGGAATGGGACGTGCACTCCTCCAACACTGTCCATGCAGTGCACTGCTCCCAGCACACCCAGACTGATCCTGGGGCTTCTGGGGCATCCACAGCTCAAGGAGCTGGGGACAAGTGCTGAATGTGGGAACTGCGAGCCCCCAGTTTCAACACAGCCACGGCCTCATTGCTCACAGGGACTGGACACCAAAGGGATCTGGGAGCACATCCAGAGCAAAGCAAAGAACAGGAATGGGGCGTGAGCCAACACCATGACCCCACCAGCAGGTCCCAGTGTCTGGGCAAGCACAAGAGCAGCAGGCTGCTTACAGGGGGAGCGGGCTGCCCTCCCCTCAGCCAGGCACAGCACAGCTCTGGGCAGAGAGAACAGTATCTCTGCCAAGGCTGTGCAGTGTGAAAGCCGGTGCTGGGGCGATTCATCTCCCGCTCCCGGCCAAGCCCACGACGCACCGCATCCGAGACGGGGCGTTCCTCCGCACCCCTTTCCAGAGGCAGTAAGAGAATCCATGCACCTGGTTGGCGGCCGGGGCTCTGCAGCGCGTGGCGGCAGCGCAGGGGGACTCTGGTCGCGCCTCCCCTTCCTTTGCAGGGGTTTCTGGCGCAGCCGGACCACGTGGCTGGAAGGGCGAGCAGGGCTGGGCCCGTCGCCTCGGCACTCGCCCCCCACCCTTCCCGCCTCCCAGCCCAGGTGTCGGGAAGCCTCCGGGATGCCTCGTCCTTTATCCGATCGCCGCAAAGGGACCAAGGAACATTTTTAATCAATGCAAAATCGGTCCAGACGGTGCTGGGAGAGGAATGGGAGGCGCCAGCTCCGTCCATGGCCGGGCTGCTTTGTGCGTGGGGGCCAGCGGAGACCCGGGGCCAGCGCTCCCGGCTATTGAGGTGACGGATGAATGGGACGTGCCGGACGCTCCCCATTCTTCGTCCCGGCCGCCGCAGGGACGTCGGGAGCTGGATGAATAGCAGCAATGTTTCAGCTACAGCCGGCGAGCAGGAGGAAAACGCTTTGCAGGCTCTGGGGGAGGGGGGGAAGGTCCTGGACCCTCCTAAAATAGCCTTTCCAACAAGGGACTTATTCAAGGGTGCAGGGCTGGGTTGGGACGCTCACAGACCCGTCACGGCGGTGAGAGCGGGAGCGCCTCTGCGGAGGGGCTGACGGGGCTGTGGGAGGCAGTGGTGGGGGCTCTCCTGGCCGGGGGGGCTGGGGTGTGGCAGTGGGGATCCTTCTGTCGCAGGGCGGCTCCGGAGGGCCCCGCTCACGGCACACTGCGGCTGTGACGTGGGCGTGGAGGGACAGAGCAGGCGCAGCCGCTGCCACCTGCCCAGGCCCTGAGCAGCAACGTGGGAGGGGAACTGCAGGCCTGGGAGTACTGGGAGCTTTCCTGACCCTTACACAAAACCCTCCTCATTTGCCAGGCTGCAGCAGGGCAAAGTGCCTGCACAGGGGAAAGGGAAGGCAGAAGCTCTATTTTGCCATTTCCATTCTCTCCCGCAGATCTTGACTCTGGAACGCCAGAGCCTGCACATGCTCCAAATACCATCCCAGCCAAGAACAGCGTGGCCAGCTCAGGAATCAGCCCTTGTTTCATGGGCTGGGCCAAGCTGAAACCCAAACCCTGCTCCTCTCCCCCTGCCCAGCCGCCTTCCTGCCCACGCAGCCTCAGGGCTCGAGGGGCCAGCAGGTAGCACAGCATGAGGCTGGAAGCCCCACCGTGGCGGCTCCACTCCCTCCCACATCCTGCAGCCCCACTCTGCCTGTCCTCAGCACCTCCCTCACCTGCTGTCAGGCTTTTCCGCCTCTGAGCAAACACATCTGGGACTCCTTTGCCAGAAACATCCAGCAAGGAGAGCAGGGACTGAGCCAGGCCTCAATTTTTTCTCTGTCGTCCCTGAGTAGCTGCAGTAGCTCCCTGTCTCAGTTTACCCACTTGAACAATGGCAACAGTAGTCCCCAACCCAGCTCAGTCCTCCCACCCAGCAGGACACAGCCCTGTGCTCTGCTCTCACTTACCTCACCCGCCACGAAGAAGAGTAACGGCGCCTCCTCATCTTTGGCTTTGTACTTGGCTATGATTTTTTCAGCTATGGGCTGAATCAGTTGTTTCGCTGCCTCCGACTCTCCGTCATCCTCTGAATCTGCAGGGCACAGGGGTGGGCAGACAAAACGAAAGAGCCAAGGCAAAAAGGAGGTTAGGATCAAACGGATGCAAACCAGCCGGGCGCTGGCAGCTCTATCCCACAGCACCACCACGCAGGAAAACGGGAGGCCCGGATGCCCAGCACCAACTTCAAAGCCACACAGCTCTGTAGCAATTAGGGAGCAGCTGAAACACGCCTTTCATGTGAGACAGGGAAACACGTAACAGAAGAGAAACTCCTGCTCCCCAAATACTTCAGTGCTCACTCCCTGGTGCTGTTGCTGATACACAGGGACAAACAGGCGCAAAAAAAAAAGCTGCTTTTGCGGCGCTGGCATGTTTTGAAGACCAAAGGAAGGCGCTGATCTGAGGCTGCCTGGCACCCCTGCCCGCCACCCAGCATCCCTCTGCCTCAGGACGGCTGATCGGCAGCTTTGCTGCTCGAGTCTCTGCAGCAGCAGCGCTGTGAAGGCAGCTTTGATTTGACAGAGGTAGAGTAGAAAGAGATGGCAACATCAATCAAACACCAGCCACCACTGAAGTTCAAATACTGAGCTAGAGAGAGGAGAGTCTGTGTCCTTGAGCAGCATCGAGATTAAATGATTCCAATCCAGGGACAACTTTCAGCACTAAAAAAAAAAAAACGAGGGAAGGAGGTGGAAGAGAGGCCCCTTGTCTCCTGGTCGCGTGCAGCTATCATGGTCCTTGATGTAACCACCCAACCCAACAGGTCCAGCCCCCTGCTGGGACAGGCAATGTCCATGCCCAGAACACTCTCTGCCCTTGCTCCACACACCCCTGTGCTCTCTGGCTTCTCCAAGCAAAGCAGGAGATTCCAGAGACGCTGCTCACTGGATTCCAGGGCCAGTCCTGCGTGGCAGTGATAAATACGTGGAGTTGTGGGGTGTCTGCAGGGATTGATTTTTCTACAAACATCGGCTGCTGGCAGCACTCCAGGCAGCCCTGCACACTCTGGCTAACCCAGCCCTAACCTCTCCAGGGAAGGATGTAGATTGGACAGGATTTATTCACCACCAGCACTTGCTAAGCCTGCTTTCTCCTGGGGGTGTTGCTGCCTGTGCAGCACAAGCACTGGACTGCTGGGAGACCCCCCCAGCAGGACACGGGCTGGCCAGGAGCCCCCATCCCCGGTGCCTGCCTTGATGCAGCACCAGCTGCATCTCTGCCCCAGCACATTGCTGGCAGACTTCACCAAGACCATCCATCCCCAAAAGCGCTGAGGGAGAGCTCCAGCTGCTCTCCTGATGAGCTGTTTGCAGCAAGGTGATAGAAAAACTTTGCTCAGAGCAAGATAAAAATAACTCTTTCCAGAGGCCTGCAGCGCCAGCCCCAATCCATCAGGCTTGGCGTGGCCAGCCGGTCCTTCCCGTGTGAGGAGAGGATTTTTGGCTCTGTGCTCACATCCCCTGCTGGGCTCTGCTGAATAAATAACCAGGGTCAAAAGGAAATCTGAAAGGGAGGAAGGAAAGGAGCGAGGGCCATGTTATCAGCGCTGCAGAGAAGGGTGTGCTGCTCACAAAGGGCACGTGAGGAAGCAGGACACCAGCCCTGCCCTGGGCCAGGCCCCTGCACAGCACCAGGAGGCTCAGGGCAAGGGGGGCTTCTTCAGCAACCCCCCACCACAGCACCACAGAGCACTCAAGGGCATGCTGTGTGCACCTCTCTGCTGCCCACCTGGGGCTCAGCCTGCAGCACAGCTCATCCCAGCCACACCCTTGCCTGATTTACCTGTCCACTGCTAGCAGGGAAGCGATGAGGAAAGCCATCTGTGCTTCAGATGAGCTCCTGGCCAGTTTCTAATTTCACGTGTGGGTTAGCAATGGAAGAAGGACGGGAACTTTGGGGAAAAGCCTGCCCTGTCCTGTAGTCATTGCCCTACAGGGGAAATCAAGGACCAGAGAACATGAAAGAGGCTCCTCTGTCACAGCCCTGTTCAGCACAGGGACTCAAGCCCTGAGATGTGGTTTCCAGCAGAGCTATAATCCCTCCTAGAGACACTTCCTCTGCCTCCTCTGGAATGTCACGTGTGCCTGAAGTCCCTGCTCTAGAAAGGCTTTTCCCATCACCACCACCACCAGCTGTGACAGTGTATTTCTCATACTCCCCAACACCTCATCAGCATTCCTGTCCACAGCCACCACTGCACCTTTGACATGGCAGCTCCTCTGCACTGCCAATCGCTGCTTCATCACATCCTTCGGGTGGGTGCATGGGAGCTGTGGGAGATCCACGGGCTCTGGGAAACCCCTGCGAGCTGCAGCAGCCCATGGCTGTGTCTGTCCTGAGGGTCTTCCACAGGGAGCTCTCTCCCTTGTGGCCTCTGCAGACATGTCAGTGCTGCTCTTGAAGATGGAAATGGGCTGATGTCCCTTCCCATGGACTCTGTCACCACCAGAGGCAGGTTCTCAGCCCCATGGCCAGCTCCAGCCGAGCTGGCAGGTAGCCCAACCCCTTTCCCGAGCACAGGCTCTGCTGTCACAGCTCCATACCTACAAAGAGAACGAGGCAGGGGCCCTCATTCAGCTGCACAGCGTTGGAGTCCGTCAGCTCCAGCACGGGCTTGGGGTGCCAGGGGAACTCGCGGCACTCGATGTCGTTCAGCACCTCCACCCGCCCCTGCCGTGTGATCACATCTCCCTTGGAGTCCAGGACGATGAGGGTTGGGATGCCTGCGATGGAAAAAACAGGGGGGATCAGCCACAGCATGAACTGGCCAGCGACAGGGCGTGGGGAGAAAGGCCTTTTCCTATCGCCTCCAGCTCTGGCAGGAGCCCAGCGAGCTGCTGCCTCTCCACAGCTCACGGTGTGGGGATCAGGCTCCTGGATCCTGTTTCCGTCCTAGCAGAGCACTGCAATTCAGGAGCAACAGCAGGAAGCAGAGAGATAGGCTCTGGCATTGCCTGCCTCTCCCTGCCCAAGTGCAGGCAGGGGTCACTGCTGTCTGGTGCTCCTGGATGCAAACCCCACCCTACCACATAGGGACCCTCCTCCCAGGCTCCCTCCTGCACAGTGCCAGGCAGAAGTGCCACTTGTGCACCCCCATCCTAGCAGCTGCTGCTGGACGAGCCTGGTCCCGGTTCACAGGAACACTCATGGATCACAGACAGCAGCGGCCAGGAAGCAGGGTGTGTCCCTTCCCAGAAGGAACACCATGCATTTTAGCAGCCACAGACTCCTCCATGAACCCCCACAGCCCTCCAGCACTCAGCACTGACGGCTCAGCCATTTCCACAGCAGCAATGCCCAGGGTCTACAGGATTGTGGCACTGGGGAGGACGGGGCTCAGAGGACATCCAATTATGTTCTAGCCCTTGGGAAAAAGCAGCATTTTGCCCTGAGCTATAGGGCTGGAAAGCCTTGTCATAAAGGAGGAGCTTTTACACAGGAGCTGGCAGTGGGGCAGGGTGGACACCAGCTGGTGACCATCCCATCTGATAAGGCACCAGCTTTCCGGCCACAAAACAGTCACGGGTGGGTCAACAGGAGTGGCTCATATCGGTGACTTCATCTGGAAAGCACACCATTCCTCTGGCATCAGGCAGACAAAGAGACATCCCACAAGGAAGGAAGAAGGGAGAGCTTGGGATCAGGCCTCAGGGGACACGTGAAGTGACCACAGTCAGTGTCAGGTGCTGCTGTTTGCTGCTCATCACCCGGGCTTCGACCTGCTCCCTATCCAGCATATCCTTCACCAGCAACTTCCCCCAAACCACAACCAGCAAACTGAGACAACTCAAATCCTCCTGCCCTCACCCAAAGGTTCATTTTAAAGCTCATTCCTCAGGAATACCCTGGAGAGCCATTCTCTGGGCACTAAGCATCCTTGCCCCTGCCAGGCTTCTGTGCTCCCATGTTTGTACAACAGTGGGTTACTCACAAGCCCTCTGAATTTTAGGCATTTCTCTAGGAAATACACGGCCATCTGTCTGTCCCAGCCTGCCTGCAGGTCCGGGCCAGCGGCCGCATTCCCGTCATTCCAGCCCAGCATTCCTGCTGCTGTGCTGGGGCTGTGAGCACAGCACTGGGCTGGTGCTAAGCAGCAGTGCAGGAACCCACCCAATGGCTGGGCTTGCAGATCCTAAGGGTATGCCAAGAAAACCATTTTGTATCACAAAAAGGCTTATTCATTACCTGCTGGTATTCAACGTAGCTCCAGGGCAGGGATGGGTTAAACAGACGGGATGGAATTGGGAAATCTCACTCTGGCCCTGCCCTTACAGGCACAAAGTACTCCTGATGCCAGAAGCACACAGTACTCAGCATCCCACAGGGTTTGGATCTCTATCCATTTATGATTCCCAACCCAAACGCCTGCTTTTCCATCCATTAAACATGAGGGACATTCTAGAGACTCCGGTTCAGGTCATCAGTCAGCCTGAATGACACAGCACAACCAGGCAGAGATGTCAAATGAGCTTTGCTGATCTGGGAAAATTAAGGGCCCAATTTAGACACAGATTGTTGTGATTTTGCAGCTATCAAAGATTTCATGCACTATTCAAAACATTCCTTTAGATTTTACCTGATTTGCATATGCAGACACCCCCCCTCCCCAAATACCCAGCCACTAAACCTCCAACTGCAAATACAAAACTGAATCAGAAAAGAGAGTCATTTTTAAGGTAATTCACATCCCTGTCCAAGTCCCTGGGGTCAGGACACAGCCTTACCAGGCATGTGGTGGCATCCCATAGGATCAGCCTTCAGGTGACCTTTGTTACTACTTCCCTAACAAATACATCCTCTTTTCAGGGGATACAAACCTGCAGGACCAGGGAAACTGCCTTTAACCTCATTCATACCTCCTAACCCAAATACTTCCCCCCCTCCCCAGCCCTCTCTCTGCTCATCCCAGCCACTATTTGTTATTTTAGTGCCTTTTGGGGGTTTTGGTAATTGCCTTAAGTCATAACACCAGAATTTACTTATCAAGAAGAATCAGCGATCAGACACTGCAATGAATATTGTATAAGCCTGGATGGGAATTAGCATAGACGGGCTGGGTTGGATTTTATGCATTAGAAAATGGATTTGGTTCCCACGGGGCCAGCATTTTATGAAAACACAGGGGCCAAATGGTTTGTTACCGAACCTGGCAAGACATTTACATATTTATATGTTCAACCCCATATCCGACACGGAAATCTCATCTGCATGAAGTCTGCTGGGTGCATAAATCACAATCTACGTGAACCAACCACACCAAACACAGGATGGGTGGTGAGTTTTATTGCTCTTTTTTCATCTTTTCAGAAGTAAGCTCCAGGAATCTCCCGTAACAGCGACTTCCAGGCTGCTCCCACCACCCGGGCTGTGAGAGTGACCTGTGGGTGTCTGGGCTAAAGCGTGGGGCAGAGGAGAAACAATGGTTTTTGGAAGGGATTGCAAATGCCAAAGAGGCACCACGGAGTCCAGAGGGAATATTCAGGAACTCAAAAAGAATCTCATAAGATACAGAACAAGGGACAATTCCTAACTAAGTGTAAAATTTATCACTGCTTTTCATCCCATCGGAAGGAGAGCTGAGGCCAGGGGATTTCACCGAAGGCAGGACTGCACAGACCAGGAGCTGCCCACACAACAGGGAGTTATTTCTAAGCAGCCATGACACAAGACATGACTCTTTCTCAGGACAGTCCTGAGAACTGCACCCAGAAGCAATTTACTAGAGGTGGTGCGGTACAGCCTCCGACTGCATGTGAGTTATGAATAGAGGCATTCAAGTAAACCCAAATAAAGGCCAATAACTCAACTTACATTTTATACATTTATACAGCATTTTCAAATGCTGTAGGAGCCAACACAGGACTAAAACAACACGAGATTTTACTCTCTTGCTGCTTTCCACCACTCAGGAACTTAAAGCAGACAGGGAAGACAAGCTCTTCTGTTGTTTCAGTACCCAGCCTTCAAAAAACAGCAGAAAACCTTGCCACGTGCATGCTGTGCTCACAGCCCAACCACCAGGATGGTAACCTGAACACTGAACAGGCTACAAGCTCCCACTGGTGCAAGGGAGCAGCTCCAAAGGGAACTTTGAAGATGTGTGGCAGCATCAGAGTCGTCTGGGGAAAGGAAGATGAGATTACACGGGTCTGATTTTTCATTTTGGTGGAATAACCACCCACGGTGATGAGCGGAGCCCACGACATCCAGCTCTGTTTGCAGGAAGCTTTTGTTACAGCTGGTGTGAAGAGCCTGACTGCAAACAGACAGTCAACCCCAAAGTTTGCACAGAGCTGGGATTCAGAGGTGACACGGGAGCTCCCTGGGCAGGGGAAGGGGTTGGGGTGCAGGGGAACAGCCAATATTTACATCTTCAGGTCAGCACACAGCAAAGAGAGATACCTTTAAGAAGCCAGTGGCTGGAGTTAGAGGGAAAGCTGTTGTCACAGTTTCCCAGGATACAGCATGCCTGGTGCTCAAGTATCCATGTCTGGACACCTTATTTACAGAAAGTCCCAGTGAAACTGGCAGCAGTCCTGCGGCTCTCAGCCGAAACCAGCACTGCAGAGGCTTGTGCGCGGGCCGGGGAGAAGACGGATGAATTTGGAAAGCTCCTGCCTCATGGGAAGGCAATTAAGCAGCAAAATGATGGCTATTTAAAGCAGGCAAATGGTTATTCTTGGTTTAAGGTCAGGGAACAGAGCTGAGCAGCAGCACCTGAGCTCACGCCAGAAGGGGTGCTCAGAGAGGACCCCAAGGAGGGATTATTTCTCCTGTCACTCTTCCCAAGCCCTTGGCCACCTTTGGCTACACTCCCCCTTCCCTGCAGACCATATTACCACTGCCAGCCTGCACCCACCTGACTGATGTTGCACAGAAATGGATGAGAAAGAGCCACATTGCAGCAAAATCCTTTAACCACAGGGACAAACTGTATGTCCATACATGAGACTGTGAGAGCCAGTCACCTTACACACCTCTGTGCCACAGCTTGTCCCCTGCAGGAACAAGGTGCCAGTCCCCAGGAGGGCTGCTGTGAGATTTTATCATCTCTGTGACTCTTTGAAGCCACCCAGACAGACAGAGTCTCTCCCTGCCCCTACGAGCAGCTGGGGCTGCTGGAATTCTGGCACTGGCACGTACAGTAAAAGCAAAGCCATGGTTTACATCAAACACTCTCTCTTCTGTAATTCATGTCACTAACATAAAACAGATGCCATCTTCCTCAGCCCCTGCACAGAACGACGGCCTGCCTTTGCATTACATAAAACAGCAAGAAAAAGAAATTTGAACCTTCAAGAAAAAGCAAAAATAAATAAATCGGTAATTAGACAAAAAACATCCAAGCCAAAAACAGCTTCCAAGTTTCCAGGAAGAATTAGGCTGTTTATGGAAGTCCTGTTTCAACTAACAGCCTGCCTGGCAGGTGGTAGGAATGTGAGTTTGTGGAGAGCAGAAACACGAAGCGGCTCTGCCTGGGGCACTGTGCTTTGCTTTGCTGCTTTCTTGGTCTAGTTAAACAAGGGGAGACATTACAAATATTCAACAAAAGGAGCAGAGAGGAGATCTGTGCATCAGTGCAGCCTTTCCTACCTTGGATGCCATAGAGCCGGTTCAGGCGCGACCGCCTGGCCTCGTCGGCGTAGGGCACAGCCACCCAGGGCATCTCACTGAAGTACTGGTTGAAGGATTCCTCTGACCTGTGCAAGAGGAACAGGGCATGGGATGCAGAGCAGAGCCTCTCCACTTGCCAGGCTCTTTCCTCATTAAAAATCTGGCCTGCAAAGCCCCTTCATCCCTTCCACCAAAGCCCACCAGTATGTGCTGCTGGCAGACACAACCTGGGGAGAGCCGGAGGAAATTCAAAACCCCCAGACCCTCAAGAAGAGGTCCACGGTGCATTTTTTTCCCAATAAAATATTTCAAACTCTCTGGAGCATCTGAATGCCAACCCACGGTGGCAGCAGCAGCTCGAGCATCCCTCAGACCCCAGAGCCATGAGCCACAAAGTAAAACACAGACCTGCTCCATATCCCACTGCTGCCCTTGCTGAGCCCCCTCTGCACTTCACCACCAGGCAGAGAGAAAGGACTCAGCCTTTCTGACATCAGAGCCAACCTGCTCTGCCCCAGATCAAATTTCCACCACAGATCAAGCCAACAATGCTCACAGCTTGGGGGCAAGCCAGCTGTGCCTGCACAGGGTGTTAGTGCTGCCTCACCTGTCTGCACTGACGAAGAGGATCTCAAACTTCTGGCCTGCCTCCTTGATTTTACGGTAGGACTCAACCAGGACCCTTGTGAGGCTTCGGCACGGCGGGCACTGCAAAACACAACACGTGGATAAGGACATTGTCTCCTCCTCAGGGCCAAACCCACATGCAGCAGGCCCAGGTGACACAGTGACCACGAGCAGGTGTGACCTCATCTTTGCTGGAGTGCCAGGCAGCAGCTCTGAACGTGGCTGGGGCTTACAGTCTTTAAGGTACCAACAAAATCCTCCTCATTTTCAAATCTGATCACTTCCCCTTCTGAAGGGCCAGCTGAAGATGGCAGGCCACTGCAATGCTGAATGACTAGAGCATCTCAAACCCTTTAACACCAACCAGCCTGGGGTCTGACCAACCCTCCCTGAGCCCACTCCAAGTGCTCTGCACAGCACCCACTACTCACCCAGTGCGCAGAGAAATAGACCCCAACGTGAGAGCCCTCCAGGGCACTGCTGTCCAGTGTCTGCCCGTTGTTCCTTAGCAGAGGCCCAGCAACAACTTCACTGAAGGGTTTTGGCCCCCAAGGGAACTCCAGACCTGTGGAGGGGTCAGGGTAGGGGTGGAAAGAAGACACGAGACAGTAACATGCACGTGCAGCTTTTGCAGGCTCAGAAAGTTCCACTAGACAAACCATCCCTCCTTCTGCAATGATGCAGGGGATCCTATCTAAGGAATCCCACTAGGGTTTATTCCCATCCATGGGGGATGCAAAGCAACTCACCACGTCATCCCTGCCCCAGGGTGAGGGAGCCAAGCTCTGCACTGCAGCCAGGGTCACCTCCTTCCCTCAGGTAGGCTGCCCCCTGAGCCTGAGTCACAGCACCTTTGGCTTGACAAAGCCTGCTCTGCTTTAGTGCCTGATGAGGCATTTTTTTCCTTATCAACAGCATTTATTTTACCAACAGAGGGCAAGGTGGTACGTGCTCAGGAATGCAGTCAGACTATGTCCCTTATACTGACATTAACCATGTATTTTTACGTATATACATGTATTTTTGTTATTTATAAAACCTTCGCTATATACATGTACGAGGAGATGGTGTGTTTATATATATATATATATATATAAATATATATATATATATATAAAATCTTACACTAACCCTTTGTACCCCAAAGCAAGCTGTGTGTGTACACACAAACACACGCTCTGAATCATCTGCTGCCAGCTCCCAGAGCAATCAATCCATGTGTTCAGCCAGAGAGGAGGAAACATCACAGATGGCTCAGGCCACAACATGTTCTTACTGTACAGCTCCTGCCACTCAATTAAAGACTCAGTCACCACGCTCAGTATTTGCTGCATGAAGAAACAATGAGCCAGTAAGATGTGTGGATGGACAACTACAGTGGTTGACTGATGGATCTCTGCAGGGTCTGTGAGTTAGGGCACACATTTTGCTCATTTTGGTTTTTCCAAATTGGAAGAAGATGGATTTAATACCAACTCCCAGCACAGTAAACCTCAGCATGGGAGAACGGTGGTATTTCTCTGTTTAATTTGTAAGTAATGGGAAATTCACTCTAACAGAGTGTGATGTCAGTGATGAAATCCTATTCAGTATTCTGGAAGGATTTTGCTCCCAAGGTATGGAAAGTCTGGGCCCTCACTCTGTCCACGTGCCTCCATCAGGGAAAAATCCAAACTGAATGCTTCAGTTAGCCTAACTTTTTCCTCATTAGCACTCCAGACAAAAATCCTGGAGGGAAATTCTTTGTTCTTTTCAAGAAGCAAAACCAAAACACAAGATCTGGCAGGAATGGTGGAGAAAATTTATCGCCGAAAATAGCACAGTGCTTTGAATAGTTAATGACAATAGTTCTTTGTTCCCTCCCCTCCAGGCAATTCAGAATGAACTGAAATGAAAAGGCAGCAGTGTGTCCATGTTTCCAAGAGATTCCAAGTCTTACCTTCAGGGTCATCTCGGATGACCAGAAGGCCATTCCTGCAAACCACCTTCCCGGTGGAGGCATCGATAAATATTAGGGAAGGAATGTTGGAGACTCTGTACTTGTTCCACAGCTTCAGCTGTAAAAGAGATTGGGAGGGGAGATAAGAAAGGTAAACTTGGCAGCCTGAAGAGGAAGATTTTGGAGCATTCGCATCTTTTAGAACAGAGGTCAAAGCTGAGCAAAGAAACAGAACTGGTGCTTCAGGAATGAGTGTCAAGGAATGTGAGGAAGAGCTGCCGGGCCAGTCTGGACCTCCAACGCCCACAGAGACCCTCACCATGACCACTATCCTCTTGGTAGCTCAAGTGAGACCACCATGTGTCTCACACCTGCCTGGGAGCACAGGTAAAGCTTCCCCTCCTGCTGCATTTACCTCTTTGCAAGTAAAATGGGGTTAATATTTGCCATGCTTTGAGGTCTTTGTTTAGAAGACATGCTAAGCACAAATACTTTTAATGCCACTGCTCTGAAGCAATTTGTAATGCTTCCCTGGCTGTTTCCTCCCCTCCCATTTCAGTGTTGATTAAACAAACCAGTAACCCCTGCCAAGACACAGCCAGGCTGAATGCAAGGTCAACACACAAAAAAATTATTCTTCTGCAACTGGGGCTTCCCAGGTTTGTTCCCAGGAGCTGATTAATGGGTTTGACACCAGCCTGGGGGCCACATACCTCATCTATCCTGCACTGCCAGCTTCACAATGGTCCCCAAGGGCTATGAGCAGAAGCCACGCAGCCTGATGGCCACATTTTGGGCATCCTGGTCTGGATGGTCCTGTCTGCTGGTCATTACGTTCTGCAGCGAGCTCAGCTCTGCACAAGGTCGGTGACTGAGTGCTCTGGGTATCACACAGTCCTGGGTTGACATTTCTCAGTATGTGCTTCTGGCACAGGGTAATTTGGGGCTTAACTCGCGCACAGAAGCTCGTTGGGATGAGCAGGAACAAGATGACGATGGCTGCTGGCACAGCCCAGCCTGCAGGTGTGGGCTGGCCGTGCCACAGGAGCCGGTGTCCCCACCATGCATGGAGGAGCTGCTGCCATCACCACATTTCCTTACGCTTCTCCAAGCATTCCCAACCTCAACAGCCCAGTGGTGAGTTATCAAACACTCAAACAAAAAAGCCAAACCATAGCCAAGAGCCAGAGGGGAAGGAAATTAATCACCACCCTCCCCTAACATCAAGCTCTGCTCTGCAAAGCCCCTCGGGCTCCGTGTGTTTACAACTTGCTCTGGTTTGGAAAATAAAACCCAGCCACGGGAGAAGCACAGAAAGGGACCACCACTGCCAGCCAGCAGGAGAGCCAGAGAAACCATCACACAACATCCTGCTGCTTCCATCAGTATCTCACACAGAAACCACACCCAGGTGTTTTTCCAGAGGAAGAAGCCACAACTCTGCAACTGATTTGTCCTGTCCCTGATTTGCAAAGACACGCAATTCCATTTCCTGAGCTGGGAATGATCTGGGGACCAGGCCACGAGGGCAGGAATGGGATGCAAGGTGCAGACCACACCAGAGATCCAGCTGAGGGAGAAAGTCACATCCACATTCAGGTTTTAGTGTCACTGTATTAAATATTTCTTCCAACACCTTTCTATAGAAGCCGTATCTGGATAAGTGACAGTGTCAGCCTGCTTTCAAGAGGTGTTAGCATAACGCTCTTGGGTCTGAGAGAAAGTGTTACCACTGATCTAGGAAGACTCTATCAACCTCTATCCACCAGGACCTAGAGAGAGGTGAGGTTTTGTGTCCTACCCACCAGCCTTCCATTTCCAGTAGACATATTTCTTGGGACAAGCCAACTCATACACAATAGATTCTCAAACCAAATGGCCTTGGGTGTGAAAAGAAAAAAGAAATTGTACTCAGCGCAAACCAGCCCCCTCACAATGAGGGTTTTCAAACCACAGAAGGTAAAACCCACTTCTGTGAAGTTTAAAGGGTGGGGAAAAAACCCTTTATAAGGATCACAGGCATTTAACAGGGTGCTGCAAACAATAAGGAAATTACAACTAGCAATCAGATCGCTCTCTTTAAATAGTTGCTTACATTACACTTCATTTTGCCAAGTCCTTTGTATACAGAAGCAGCTCCCCTGGGGCACCACGGCGGGTCCTGGCAGTTTTGCTTGGCTGGGGAAGCAGGAGGGTCTGCACTTCAGAGCCAAGAGGCTGCATCCACTCACTGTGCTCAGCGGGATGGGGCTGGAACACCCCAGATAAGGGGATAACACCAAACCAAGCCTGCTCAAAGCACCAGAGCAAGTGGGGCACAGCTGGCTCCAGTCAGTCTACGGGGTCCGGCACACATGGCAACTCTTGCCAACAACTGGTCCTGGGTCTTCTCAGGATGTGTAAGCCACCAGGCCCCACTGGACCCAAACTGCAGGCACTGGTCTTGGCTTCCCAGACATCCATGGCACAGGTAATCTGCAATCCAGACACTCTGACTCCACAAAATGGGGGGCTGCCACTTCTAACTCATCAGTGAGGGTCCACAGGAGAAACACCCTCAAGCAAGCACAGAGCTAGGTGTGTGTCAGAAGGGTCAAAAAGCATCAGAAGAGGTCAATGTGACAACTGCTGCTCCTGGGAGAGCACGTCCATCACCGGGCTCTGAGGCTTGAACCCAAGGAGCATCACATCACACTCGATCACACCTTGGACGAGCAAGAAAAAGCAATCCAAACTGAAAGGTTTTACCTTGCAACTGTGCAACAGCCACCGCTCCTAGACACAAGCACAGGTAACACCAAAAGAAGTTTCATGCTGAGCTGCACTTCCTATTTGCAACAAATTTGCCACCTGGGTTATCACTGAAATCCATCACACAGCACCAACAAACACGACAACTGCACGTAAGAGGACTGGAACTGGGTTGCCATTTTAAGCCTAGTTATGAAAGCCTGGAATTGAAAATTAGTGGTCTCCATGCACCAGCCATATTAATTCTGTACAGGAATGTGCTGTTTAAAGTGGGAGCAGTTTGGTTTGATGATTCTCCTGTGCACTAGAAAAGCTGTCGGGGAATGAGAAACGCACGTGCTGCAGGACCAGCGCCAGGATCCACCACCATTCCCACTGCCCCGGCTCTCGTCAGCCAGAATCAGCTTTCCAGAGCCTGTCCAACGCTTCTGAAGGAAGCCTGATGGCTCCTTTTACTGCAGGTCTGACCTGAAAGAGCAGAACCTTGATAGGAAAGGGGCTGGTTCATTTTAGCTGGGCTTTTTGAATAAGGCAGCTCGCTGCAGGATTCCCACGCTACACCACTGTTTTGTACCTGAACTGATGCTTCCAGCAAGGACATCTGATCTCCACTTAAAGCCTCTGAACCCAGGGATGACTGAACCTGTCTTGTGGTAAACTGGTTAGTTTTTCTCAGGGTAAAATGCCAGGGGTTTGCACATATGCAGGTTCTGGAAAAAGGACGAGCTCCTCCTTGGTCCCGTCAGCTTACGCCCACTGGTTGTGGCCCATGCAGGAAGGGGTATCCAGGAGAAAAAAGGCATCCCTGGTACAGGTACCTGCACAACCACACACCTCACAAAGGCTCCTGTGTCAGGCTGGGCGTGGGATGCAGAAAGCAAATTACAACTTGCTCTGAGACCGCAGGCTTGATGGGATGATGGCTCAGGCAGCAGGGCAGAGTGCTGCCTCAGCAACTCTGAAAAGCTGTTTTTCCTGCCGTGAAGAGGATGACATAGAAATAACATACTCCACACTCTAAGGATTTGATCATCCATTTAAAGAGGGGATCTCTGCTCCGCTTCCCAACAGCTGTTGCAAATCTGTGGGATCAAGCCAAAGCTAACACAGATGTGGAAATAATCTACGGACTATTCAGCCTGAAAGCAGCTGATCCTCTCGGAGCGCCCTTCACTCCTGGTTCAGGCTGCACGCCTGCTACACTCCATGCTCACCCCAGGACACCCGCTGGAGAAGCAGCAAGGAAATGCAGGAAATGCAGCCCCTTGCAAGACACTAAACAGGTTGACCAGCTTTACAGAAACTTCCCTGGCTCCCGTGCAGGTGGTTAAGTGCAGCCATCCAGCGGAAAAACCAGAGTCACCGGATTCCTCCGGTAACTTTATCCCTACACAAAAGCATCACCACACTGTCCTGGAAACCACTGCCCTGGGCTCCCCTCCACGACTCCATCCACGACCAGCTGTGAGAAGCTTTAAAAGATCACTCATGGTTGAGGTCTGAGGCGATCCTCAGACCTTGGGCCGCACAGCAGCACTCGGTGTTGGCCGCGACGCTGCTCTCTACACTGGCCCTGGCTGGGTTATTCCCCCCACCATGGTGACTGGGAAATGCCTGGCTGAGACACCCATTGGAGAGGAGTTTGCAGACAGCCGCAGTAATTTTTCCAGATAAAGGTGTCAGACGAGAGGTCTCCCCAGCAGCCCACGGCTCTCTCTGCGCAGGGCTGGCACTCGGCCGAGGTGGATGAAATCCCCTCCTGCTCTGCACATACTGGTGGGGAAGGGATCCCCCACTTCCAACAGCTGCCAGGCGCTATTTTTGGTTGTGCTGATTGATTTATCAGTCCTGGTCGCATTCAGTCACCAACATAAATCCTGAGCTGCAGCAGTTAACGCTGGCAGAGACAAAGCACAACTGCTCGCAGTGCTCTGAGCCCTGGCCAGTGGGAAAGTGGTCCTCCCACCCTCTTTGGGGGCTGCACTTCTCTGCTGTTGTGTGAAACTGGACCATAAAAGCTCTCACGCTTCCATCTTCCATAGGTTACGGAGCTGACTCTGTCTGGAGGTCCAGAGGGCAGACATTGGCTCTGCTCATGTTGCAATCCATGCTTCCACCCTGAGCAGCGACAGACAGACAAAGGCAGTACAAAAACTGAAAAGCAGCAACAAAATGAACAAAATGTTCCTGCTGTGGATGGCTGCTGCTTTCTGCTGAATCAGGGGTAAAGCCACTTTTCTAAAAACCCACTTTTGGAGGGCACAGCCATTACAGCATGAGCTCGGCTTTTGCTGGTCTCTCATTCCAGGGCTGAAATATCAAGTCTGTCTAAGGAACACACGAACAGCACTTGGGTGGAAGAGTGCCCTTGGTCCAGGGCCTCAGGGACCAGCAGAGCCCATTGCCCAGCTCTGCCTCCAGCTCTGTCACACAGACCGGCTCCGGGCTGGCGAGACATCCCCAGCCATTCCCACCACCCTGCTCCCTCGGCCCGGCGCTGCAGGGGACCTCTCTGTCCTCGCTCTCACAATGTTAAACTGCAGCTTTTACATCGTGCCTTAAAGGGTTTACAAGCACCAGGGGCCACCCAGGCTCTGCAGACAACAGGCTGCTCCCTCGCCCTGTCGATTTAAATCTGGTTCACGCCTGTCCCTATGATTCAAGCTCAGCTTGAGCGAAGGCTCCTCTTCCTGCCCTCCCTCGCTGCTCCTTTCCCTTCATGCATAAGGGAACCCCCTCAGCAGAAGGGGGACGGTGCAGGAACAACACGCAGCCAAATACTGGGGGGAGACCAGATGGTGCACGCCAAGGTCTGACCCTGTGACACGGAGGAGATCGAGCAAGGCTTGGGATAAATTAATGGCTATTGTGCTGCTGCTTCCCTCTGAAAGTAAATCAAAATCTAATTACAAAATACAATGGTGAGAGAGACGTCTGCTCCGAGAACGTTAATGAGCTGAGGAGGGAGGATTTGGAATTGCAATAAACAAGATTGATGTGAACAGCTGAGACGGACAGTGCAGGGCACTGGGGCTGCTGGTCCGTACGGACCCGTGAGCAGCCGGGCGGCTGCGTTACCGCTCCCCTCCGTGTGCACGCTGTCTGCAATGGCTGAAAGCCCAGTTAAAAACCACCTTAGGACCAGTTTTCCCTGGCACTTAGCCTGGCAGCACCTGCTGTGGATGCTGCCCCACCACAATATGACTTAGTGAGAGCAAAAGAATTAAAAAAAGATCAACCCGAAAGTCCTGCTTGTCGCTTCCACCCTCTCCTTGCTGCAGCTCCATGGTGGGAGACCAGCACAGCACAGTCCAGCTTGCAGCCACCCACATTGCCCCACAGCCAGCAGGGGGTCAGGAGAGACCCTGGCAGGAGCCAGATTGCAACCCTGGGCTTTTGTTCTTCCCAACCAGGCAGAAGGTTTGGAAGCGAAGCAAAAGGAAATCCTCTCCACGGGGTTTTCTGGCACAGCGGCCGCCAGCGGAGGCTACTCTTTGTTCCCCTGAGGAGCTCCACAGCCAAAGCCTGGGGTGAGGAACCTGGTCCAGCCCAACCTCATGTCCTGGTGCCCTCTCTTCCTCCCATCCTGTCCCTCTCACCACCCCAGTTGCCCAGCGCTGGCACCGCTGCTCTTTACAATTTCCCGGGTTACGCCGCGCAAGGGGCTGCGAGCTGAGCATTTCAGTCGAGGGCAGAGCAGCATATGGCTGGCTCAGAGCACAGGCTGCCTCCCCTCCTCCTGACACACACGCAGGCTGACAGGCTGGATCCTCCGCAGCCCCCATCTGATAGGAAAACATTTAATTTGAGCAGAGCTGAAGAGCGCTTAACATGATCTATGGAGAGCAAAGCCCCGGGGCCTGCAGCAGACACGGGAGCTGGCCTGGCTCTTTTACATGTGCAGGTTTCAAAGAGGTGCTGCACTGGCAGCTTGATTTGATCCCAGGGCGAGGGCAAAGCAGCATTTGTCTAAACACACAGATAACGACACAGGGAGGAAATGAAGCAGGGAGGATGCCACCAGACAGGCTGGTCTATCAACAGTATGAGGATGTCTTTTATAAACATCTTTTTTTTCCAGGTGTTCCTCAAATTGTATTCAACAGCCCAAAGACAATGCAGAATTTAAGCATACAGCACTGTTCCCAGGACTAGGAAATACACTTCCATGCACTTCCAATAAATGGTGTTTTTTTCCTCCATGTGCACACCCTGCTTTATCTTTTAAAAGTAGGTTTGCATGTGAGCCAGATATTTCATACCTATTTTTTCTCCCAGCAGTTCTTTGAGCCAAGCACTCTCCCTTTACCCCCAGGGAAACAAGGCACAAAAATGGGTGAAGAACCCAGGGGGTCTGACAGCACCTGGAACCCACCTGCTGTTACCTGTTTTCATTGGCATTTTTTCACACTTTCCTGGTAGGTAAGACAGAAAGGCAAACATAAAAAGCAGTGAGGACAGCGGGAGTTAAAGTGTGGGAAAAATTTAAGACACATGTAGAAGTGCATCAGCCAAGGCCTTTACAAATTACGCCCCTGAATGACTAACACTGAGTAAGAAATAGCTCTGTAAACACAAAGGTAATGAGAAAAAATAATAATTTTTCTCTCTCTTCAGGGAAGGGATATTTTTCCATCTGTTCATAGGAAAGGCGAGGGGTGGGGTGGCAGTCTGGGACACTGAATCAAAGTTCAGAGCCTCTCTTGGTCCCAAGTCTCATCTGTCACTGGAAGCAGGATGTCTGCCAGAACCTGAGTTTCCTACCCACTGCCTTTGCTTTTGCTGCTACTGTTCACTTGAAGGCTGCCTGCATCGAGTTCTGGCAGTAATCTCGAGGTCAAACACCTTGCAATCCCGGATCATTAAGAAACAAACACTTCTGAAAAGCCTTGAATTTAGACAGAGTTCCCACCAAACACAAAAGCCTTTTAAATCAGCAGGGAAATCGGGATTTGTTTGAGGTTTTTTTTTGTTTAACGCACACAATGAGGTGTTAGTGTGGTTTCTGTTTTGTTTTCAGTGGTTAATCTGAAAGGGAACCTTACACAATCAGACCAACAAAATCCTGGAAAACAATGGAGTATTTGTTAGCACTGTAACACACCCTGGGGAGTGAGGGCTCCAGGATGCTGCAGTGCCAGGAGCCCTGCAAGCAGTGACCTCCCCTGGACAGGCCATCTCCCAGACCAGCTACATGGGACTCTAAAACTACCAAGACACCTCAGATACCCTCTTGTGCCCACAGCTGCTGAGGTACTCGCTGGATGGGTGGGAAACCTGCTCATCATACGGCATCTTCTGAAATGCAACAGCTCATCCATCGCATCACTGCTGATGCTTTGTTACAGAAACCTCCACTCAACACAGCACTTGCATCACTGCAAACACTCAAACCATTTAAAAACAAGCGCTTTTCTCCAGCTGATCTCGGGAGAGGGTGCACTGCTTGGTCTGGCCCTCCCTACAGCTGCATCCATCTCGGCGTCTCAGAGCCTACAGCACTGAATCTCATCTGGCAGCGCTCCTGGTTTGCAACCCAAGGAGGATTTTCATGCAAAGGTTACACAGCTGCAGAGCTAGAAGGGCCATAACCACAGCTCCAGCGCCTGCTCGCAGCCCACGCTGCCGGGGCAGCTCTGGGCTTTGCATGCAACAGGCTCTGCTCAGCTCAGAGAGCGGCACAGCTCTGGGGATTCACTCTGCAACCACAGCGCAGAACAAGCCAGGAGCTAACCAGACCCAGGTGCTCCCAAGCTCCAGCTGGAAAGAGCAATCCCCGCCAGTGACAGCTTGGAGTTATCCCACTCCTCCTCAGCTCTTGGCGCAGAAGGGATCCCACAGCCCGCGCCGACCCAGCGCAGCCACGGCGCTCGTGGGAACTTCTCCTCTGGAGCCATGAAGTCCATCCCCACGCAAACATCACACCACCAAAACTGCTCTGGGCTAAACCACTGATAACAACGTGCTTTCAGGGCCTCTGTGCCCTCCTAACACACTTCACCAGCACAGCTGAGCCCCAGAGCCAGCACCGGGTGCCCTGCAGGGAAGACCATCCGACTGACTCGTGACACTGGCAGGGCAGATGTAACACAGGCTGCTGGAAAACCCTCTCCTGCTGAGCACTTCTCATCTTCCTCCTGTTCCCCAAACTGACACTCAGCCCCTCAGCAAAAAGGCCACAAGGGCTGGAAATATAAACCCACATGAGCCAATGACCTTTAAATGGGAAAACACCACTGAGAGTCCCAAGTTTGCAATTAACCGCCTGCACACATTAAAACCAGAGCAGAACAAAGCTGCCCACAGCTCAATGCACCAACACCTCAAGTGCAGCACAAGCCAGCAGGAGGGAAGTTGGAGAAGATATTTCCTCACCCAGCTGCTCCTCTGCAGAGCAGCTCTCCCATTATACTGTGCTCCAGCAAAGCTGGTGGCATTCGCTGTGAGGAGAAAGCAGAGAGGCAGGGAAAGGTGCAGAGTCATGGTATGGGCTGGGCACAGAGGTAGGGGAGGGACAACCAGTATGGGGTGAGCCCGGAGGGGGCCTGGCAGACAGGGCTGAGGGGTTTGTGACACACACACATGGAGGGCCAGGTGCAGGGCAAGCGAGGGAACACGATCCGTCCCAAGAAACCCAGCCCCGAGACACCAGAGGCCCCCGGCTCCAGAGCCACTGACCAGGGAGGAATGGGACAGCAGGCTGGGCCTCCCTCTTCTTGATTTTAAGGCTTGAGCAGCAGCATGTTGCTGAACCAACTAAAAAGATGAACAAGGACAGTGAAAGATCAATGCCAAAAGCTCCGCCAATGGAAGTTAGAAGATACAGAGTTTCCCAAAGGTGCAAGAGCCCATCAGTCAGCATACAGATGAAACAGGGCACCGGGAAGGTGATGTGAGCGAGCCTTGGGCGCCGCGTCCCTCCTGCCACCCCGAGCACGGCACAGAGACAGCCGCGGCAAACCGAGGAGCTGCTGCCAGGAACTGATGAAACGTGAATCCCACGGGGGTGTTCAAAATGTCAGATAGGATGTGGTGCATTAATTCCCTCTGCTGACAGCCAGCCCCAGCTGGAGGGGGAGGCTCAGAGACCGCAGCCTTCAGGGAGCCAAGGATGCCCAGCACCCACTCTGCCGCCGAGGTGAACCAGGATGTGACACAGAGGGCTGGGTGGCAGGAGGGCTGCCTCGTCTTTTTGGTGAGCATAATGGAGGTTCTGTGCAAAAGGAAGAGCCAATCGTCTGTTCTTCTATAAAATCCCCAAGACTTCTGTGTGCTGGCAGCGACCTCCCTCAGATGTGGCTGCATTTCAGCTGTTACTACATTCAGTTTGTAAAATGCTCTAGGATGATAAAAATCACTCCAGAAACAGTTACTAAAACTGTTTCCAGGAAATCGATCCATGGAGATGGAGAAAGTCTGGTGTTTTTACAAGAGCTTCAACCAAAGAAAGACCAAAGTTAAGGAGGGAAGTTTTGCTCCCCTGTCTTTTCAGCAATAAAAAGGAGTTGCATCAGGGGGTTATTCTGCAACATACAAAACCATCACCAGTTGTTTCCTCAGAGGGGAGCCTCTTTTCTGCCTGAGATGGGCAGAAAACACCCCTCAAGTCACCTGGAGTTGAAGGCTTTCTGCCTTAGTCAAGCTCTGGATTTGTCTGTTTGCGTTCTTGTTTTATCCTGTTGCTTTCCATGACTACTGACTGTCCAGAAGACAATCCCAGGCTAACTAAATCCGTGCTGCAGGAACAGAGATTTTATCCAGGAAAAGAGCACAAAGCACCGTGGGAGCACAGTCTGTCTTCCCATTCCCGTTCCAGCCTCGATGCTAGGAAGCAATGTGTTTGGAGTTGGATGAGCCACAGGAAATGCAAGCAAATCATCCACTTGTGTCCAAGTGACTTTTTCCAAGGATCTGCCATGAAGTTTCAGGCTCAGCCACCCCTTCCCCACCCCTGGGTCAGAACTGAGTGAACGCAGCCACGGAGTCAAACTCCAACACACTCATCTTGTTTGGCAGCCCTGCGGTTCCGCTGTGAGCTCCAAGCTTTTCCCCTCCTCTCCCTCCTCTTGTTCAATTATCTTGCTTCATCTTTATTCCGTTTCCAGGAACACTTAGCAACAGGCTCTTGCAATCAGCCACCGGCAGGCAGGATCTGAGGAGGAGACTGCAGTTGCGATGACCTTTTGCTACACTCATGCAAATTTTAAAGAAAGTATGTGAACAATTTGCCTTTTAAGTATCCTCTGGTTACATTCTCCAGGAGTTAATTCTCCTTCTCTCCTTAGAGGCCTCAGAAACAGCAGATTTTCTGATTTTACACTAATGAGAACAAAACCTGTGGCTTAATTCCAGTTTACTTTGTGGTATTTTTTTTCTGTATCTCATGCTGTGATCACAACTTGAAGGGGCAAAAATTAACCTGTGACATCCACCCTGGCCAAGACCTCAGGTCTGCTTGGACACCACATGATTCCACCACCAAAAGCCAAGCATAGAGTTCAGGGTCCATCCCAGCTGAGATGGACAAGATGATGTTGCTCCCCTTGGTGAGCAGCTTTTATGGATCAGCATCAGACTCTCATCCCAGGACAGCCCAAGGGTATGTCAGGAGCCAAGGAACACCGCCAAGGAAAACACAGCAGTTGTGATCTCAGTAATTAAAACTCATCAGCCAAGGTGGCAGATAGAGCTGGGGCAGTTAGTTAAGGATTCTCATTCCCATGGGAGTCCTATGGCAACCCAAGGAGCGCTCCTGCCAAATCCAAGCACTCTGGTGAGTGACATCGTTCTCTCCCAGGGTCTCTTCACCTCCAAAACAACACACTGACCACCACAAGGCTCTGGGAGGGCAGCACTGACACCTGATAGATGGAAACGGGTAAATAACAAGCCTGGGTTTGACAAACCACAGCAGCAAACTCACAGCGGCTGTTTTTGCAGCCACCCCAGCATCTGAAACACCGACCAGGCAGAGGCCTCGCACCTTCATCAGATTTAAATCAAATCCACAAAGCTTCCCAGCACTTTCCCCATCACTCAGTAATTTTCCCACACATACACAAGTTTGGAGACACCCAAAAGCACACACCAGGACAGCCTGTGCAGCTTGCAGGGCACAGGGGCATTACTGCATTTAAGCATTTTCTCCTTGAAAGTAATGCTTTGTGTTCAGAATAAAAAATCCTGTATTTCTTGCAGTGACTAGAAGCTGGAGGGAGGGAATGACTGAATACCCAGGTACCAAGGCAGGCAGCTCACTTCTGTTTTCTGAGTGGTGTACATAAACAGGGAAAGAATTTCCAGTGCCCTGCTCCGGGAAACAAACAAAACAAAAAAACCTCACAGGTCTTTGATACTTCAGATGATCTTAAAAAGTATAATCTACCTTTTTTCTTTCCTTTTAAAAATGAAAAGTATAAATAAGAATGTCATTGATCTGATTGCTGAGAACAGCATCTGGAACATCAATCTCTGCCTGAGACTGCAGAAGCTGCAGGAGAGCTCAAAGCAGCCAAGGCTGCCCTTGAACCAGATGCCTCTTGCTCTTACAGAAACGCCTGTGGATCTGTGTGAAAATGATTAAACAAAATTGCTCCCTCTTTTTTCAACTTCAGAACTCAAATCTGTTTTCTCTTAAGAGGGCAGATGCTCATTACATACCCCACAGCACATCAAAGGGCAGGAAAGGCAGGGAAGCAAGCAGCCACTGCCCAGCGTCCTGCCCGACCTGCTGGCACCCACCACCTCCCCTTCCCAAAAACCCTTTGGCTTGGGGTACAGAGCACAGAGAGTAAAAACGCCTCCTCAAGCTTCAGTCCCTCCTTAGGGATAGCATGAAAGATGCCAACCAGGAGCTGTTCCAGCAGCAGCAGCAAACAGCAGAGATGTGTTTCTGTAGGGAATTCTCTTGGGGCTTCAGAACTCAACTCCAGCTACTGCAGCACCCCGGGGAGCCTCATTCACCGGGTGCAAAGCTGAGCATTTCTCCAACATTCCTTCCCCATCAGTGCTTGAGCATTCAGAGCAGAACTCAAGGGACCAACAATCCAGTCCCAGAGTGGCAAACCCCCACTCAGACCCAACCAGCACCATCTTCAAACGCTCATTAACAGAAGGAGAACACCAAGAGAGCATTGCGCAAGGTGCCAGCGGCCTCTCACCACCCACACGAGGCTGCCTGCCACTGATCAGAGGGGCAGGAGAGGCAGGATTTGCCAAGGCAGGGCTGCTCCAGGGCAGGGACAGGAGTTGTTGCGGGGCTCAGCAGGGCCAGCCCCATTCCTGCTCTGCCCCAGCACAGCAGCTTCACATTTCCCATGTAAAGTGAGCCCTAAATAGGCCATGCCCAGCCTTGCTAAACAGCAACAGCTTCTGCCCTACCTCTAACAGGGCTTCTTTCCTCATGAGCAGGGCAAACACACATTTCCTCTATCCAAGGGTCTCGCATTCTCAACCCCACAGGTAGTTTTGGTGATGAAATGACTCCATTATAAAACTAGAATTCACTAAATACCTAAAGCATAACAATGCCATGGTACAGCCCCCACCACAAGCACAGTGCCTTTGCTCCCACAGATGCCAGCCCAAAAATCCCTCTCCTGCGCGCTCCAGAACTGGGATGAATGTTAGTCAAAGTTTCCTGGGAATATCTCCCTGCAGGATTGAATCTGGGATGCTTAAGAGATATATTCCTGTTCCATGAAACCTCGCACACAGAATGACAAACAGACCTTGAAATCCTGAAGGCTGAACCCAAACACCACACTGCCTCTTATCCAAAGCCTCCTTCATCCTTTCTTTATTCAAACTCTACAGGATGATGCTCAGATCTAAAACTCTTGGTTTTCCAGAACTGCACCAGCAGCTCGGGCAGGCTGAGCAGGACATGACCTTAGAGGCACCAAACCCCACGTATTTTAACACCACACCTGATGCAAACCCCTGTCCTCAGAGGTGAAAGGCAAGTGACCGATGAGAGGCCTCATCCCCAGAGCCTTTCTCATTTATTCTAGTTCAAAGAGCTCAAAAAAACTCAAGGCAATCACTCACCAGCTTGGATATTTAAGGAGGAGCGTGGGGAAGGGAGCCTGGGAAGCAGGAAGCATGAAGTCAGCTTCATCCAAGATGCAAGAGAGGGGGGTCACAGCCAGGCTCTTACTTAACAGCTTCTTCCAGGCAACCCACTGCCTCATCCATCTTAATCTCCGACCGCCGAGAGATGAAAACAATTTATCCTCATTCTCTGCTCTTACTGAGAGGTTACAAGAAATAAAACTAAACCAAAGATCAATGTTATAACTCCTTCTCAGACAATCTCTGCCTGACCTGGGCTTTCTCAGCATCCTTTTATCTGGCAGAGTGTTTTGGCTAAAGCTTTGCAAAGGGAAGCCATGTGAGCAAGTTAAAAACCTGGTACTTTCATGTTTATACAGCCAGCTAAGCAGCACACTACAAAGCCTTTCATTCCAAGTCTCTGCTGACAAGCTACCATCAATAAATTACGGGAATCATCCAGGAATTATGATGCACAGAAGGAAAAAAGCCCATTTCCCTAGGTAGGAAATAAGGGCTCAGAAACCCAGAACTGAAGGAAAACTCTGTACAAAAATCATCCTGAGATTAAGAGGCAACTTGTTTGTACTGAAAGTGGACAGTGAAAACAGATGAAGATGCAGACACAGTCCCTCCCCATGGCTTCCAAGAACCAAGAAAATCCACCTTCAGTGTCATAACAAACCCCAGGGTAAACAAAAAGGCAAGGCCACGAGTATTATCCAATGAGACAGGCACATAAAGGAGAAAGAAAGCTCTGGCCATTCAACTGCTTCTGGTTTTTGCAGCTTCTCAGTGAGTACATACAAAAAACGGGCCACATTAAGCCCTGCACGAAGCAGATGAGGGAGGTGAGCTGTGCTCCCTTCTCCAAGAATAAACCTGCTGCTCTTAATAAAAAGAGTTTTGCAAAAGAAACCAGCATTTCACTGCCTTTGCACTGCTCTCCCCCCCCACAGAGCAGGCAAGGAGCACACTGTGGCCCCCCTTGCAGACACACGCCCCAGGGGCTGCTTGGGGCTGGGTAGCTGGGATAAACACCCAAACCCAGGAAATTCCCAAGCCTGGAGAAACCAAACCGGAGCCAGCCGGTTTGTAAAGCTGCACCCCTACAGAAAAACTTTGTTTGACTTCAGTTTACGAAGCTCATGGCATTCACTCTGCACATTATAAACTACACACCTGGTTTGTAAGGCGGTGGGCAAAGGGAAGATTGTCTGAAGGTCCAGGTGCCCGTTCCTCGGTGGTGCTGCTTGCCAGGAAGCAGCCAAGGGAAGAGGTCTACCTGCACAGAGGTCCACCTGCACAGACCTTTCTACAGCACCACAGAACTCAAACACAGCTGTACTAGGATTTTTATGCTTTGAGCAGCTTCTCTCTCCACTGGGCAGAGCTGGAGCCCAAGAGGTTAAACTCTGTGCACACAAGATGTGGCGCTTTGGATTACTGACGACTTCAAAAGGAGGAGAAAAGCCCCTCTCCTGTAAGTTCTCGCTGCTCAGTTTGGTGAAGGGTGTCAGGACAGTCTGAGCCAAGAGCTTTGCTGAATACTTCCAGACTCCATCTGGCAGGCTGGCACCCAGCCCGCTCCTCCTTTCCCATTCCAACAGGGACACCCGGATACGCAGGACCCACCTTTATTATGACGGTGCCGAAGCGGGGGGGAAAGGCTTAGCAGCTCCTACAGAAAGACGTTTCTACAGACTGCACAAAATAATTAACGCTTTCCAAATCTGCTCTTGCTAAGGAGAGGAGAGATTTGAAGATCCAAACCCAGCCCATTTGTAAGAAAAAAAAAATAAATTAACACAAGTCCCAGATTCTGTCCTGAATCCCAGGGAATCAGCAGGTGGCAGATCGTTAAAGCCTGAACAACACTATTTCAGATCTGCAAGCTGAGATACCCCCCTTCATTCGCCCTGCAGATCTACAGGAGGGCCACAGGGAAGATTTAGCATGTGCAGCTTTGGGTTGTTGTGGTTACCTTTTAGCCCATTAAAAAGAATATTACAATGTATTCCCCAAGGGAGTCCATAAATAGCAAAGGATTCTGCTCTAATCCCCTACCTACTCCTTTCTGGATAATATGGCATTTGGACAAGCACTGCCAAAACACAGATTTATGGCAAAGCTGAGAGTCTACATGGCCAACACATGCTCTAAAAACTCTGGATTCCAAGGAATAAATAAAAGCCTCTTCTAGGATATAGATGGCTCTTCAGTTACAGAAGCTACAGTCAGATACAAACCAGTTTTCAGGATTTCTGCCTCCCTCTCTCATCCCAGGTGAAAGACAAGTTTATACTGACCTTCCTCAACACTAAAATCAACTATTTTCACTGGGTGTTCCTGCTGGTACCACCACTGCACGGTCCTCTGCTCACTTTCCATTTTTTACTAATACTTTATAATATCTATCAGCTATTACCTACCAGAGCAGCTTCAAACTCCTTTGCTGAAAGGGACCAACATCAAAGGGAAAAGAACTATGAAAACTGCAGAGTAAAGGGAAGAGGACTATAAAAAGTAAAGCTGATGAGCACTACAGGCGTCACTGCTGCACTGGAGCTGTGTGTTCTTAAAAGCTCATCAGAGAATGGTGTTTAAAAAAATAAAATAAAAAAAAAAATAAAACCCAAACCCAAACAACAGCAATTTCACAGACAAGGTAGTGCTGCTGAAGCTAGATTTTGTAATGGAAATGATGAAAAGCACCTGAACAACAGAGTCACTGTAACACACGTGTGGCTGTGAGGGGCTGACCACAGCCCGCCATCTGCCCCAGGAAAGCTGTATTTTCCTGGGAAAACAGCCCTCCCTGGATCCCAGCCGCTCCTGGGCAAGACAGGGCAGTTTGGAGAGGCTGCACTCGGTGTTTTGTCAAAGGGAGGGATGCCAGCATCCATGGTCATGCCTTGGCACAGCAGTGTGTGGAGATGTTCCCCTTCCTGCCAAAACCTGTGCCGGCAGGTCAGCAAGGGAGAGCAGCAGCAGAGGAAGCTCAGTGAGCTGCACTACAAAAGACGTCCTGAAAAGGAAATACAGGGAAGGTCAGGATCAAAAGGATGCTGCTTCATCCTGAAAAATTATCATCATCTTTGGGAGCCACATCTTAAAACCAGGTACAAGAGCGAGAAAGGAACCAGCGGAGGCAAAAAATTCAGCACAAATGCAAGCAAATTCATTCTGCCCACTTGAAAAGTCAACCCTGTGAAGACACATCCATTCCCACAGGCACCAGGCAGGATTGTTTCCTACTCCACATTCCCCAGGTGTAATTTTAAATTACTCACTGCTGGGGCTGTCACACACCACCCTTGGGAGCCTGCACGGCCCCACGCAAAGGCACGGATCCTGCCTGCTGCAGTGGGTAGAACAAGGCACAGCAGAAGGGTCAGGGAGGTGCATTCTAGGGTACAAAAAGAATACAGTCATTTTTGACAAAGGGGAAGTGCTGCATCCTTGCCGAATCACTGTGGTTGCCTACACACCCTCTGGATACTGGCTACTTGCAGGCAAAACATAAAAGCAAGGATATTTGTTTAAAACCCACAGGCAGACACTGTGATTCCATTGAAAAAAAAATACAATTGGCATTCATTCTAAAAACTTCCCACCACTGGGACTGGGATTCAAAACCAGCACTGGGCAGTGAGGCCAAAACACACTGAGAGCAGACGCCTGCAAAAGATTCCAAGGGAAATTAGTTATGTGGGTTATAACAAAAATAAAATTAAATCCAATGTTTATGAAGGCAAAAAAAGGCAGCTTCCCTAGGAGACAGCGCTGGGAACATCCTTTGCAGATAAGTCAAGACCCGTCTGAGGCTTCCTCGGATCCCTGTGCCAGCTGGTGTGTGCAGTGAGGGGAAAGGCAAAGGTTGAGCAGGCAGCAACTGCCTCCTCCCGTCCTCAGGGATGACAGGGAAGGGGCTGCCCTGCCCTCATTCCCAAGCCAAAGCCACGCCAGCTCCCAGGCTGGACACTGGCCCTCCTGAGGTAGTGGAAAGGGAACTCTCCATCCATCCTCTTCCATCAGCCTCAGAGAGCCACAGACAGGGTAAGATGAGCTCCTGGGCTTTCACTGCTCTGCTTCTCCCATCTCATCTCTCTCCAGGAAAGGACACAGCGAGCTAAAGCTGCCCAGCTTTAAAGCAGCAACTGGATTTACAGAAAGCCCTGACTTCCCTTCTTGTGTGCTAAAGTCAGCCTAATTCTATAAACTTCTTTTTTTTTTCCCCCTAAGTAATTTTTCTGTAGCTGACTCACACACAGCTTCTGCCAGGAATTTTTATAATTACTGAATTAGAGCAAGGTTTTGCCTGTGCACGCCTGACAACATCTGCTGATTGAAGCGAGCTGTGTTCAAACCCTTGCACAGCCCTGGAGGGCCCAATGGCACAGCTGAAGGGGCTCTTCTTGCTCCTCCTGCAGAGAACCTTGCAGCTCCTAATCCATGTTTTTGAGAGGAAGGAGATAAGCTGGAACAAAGTCCAAAGGGGTACTGAAGCAGGGAGAGGAACTCTACCTGCCCCTTGACTGTCCAACCCTCTTGCTGGAGCATCCCTGTGGCAGCATCCACAGCTATGTGCCTCTCCATCAGCTGCATAGCTGCAAAGCCATCGTGCGTCACGTCTTCCTTAGAGACAGACAACGGTATAGAGTTCCACAAAACCACAGAAAAAAATAACTCCCTCAAACCTCTTTCTTCCTATGGACACAGGACTTAAGCAAGTGAGGCTCCAACACACAACACTTTAGGTCCAACCTAAAGATCAAATGCAACCCCCGTTCAGATAAGCCAAAAGCAGACATCTGGCATTAGCAGCCTAAACTAGACACTTCCTGGATGATCCCAAAAACCTTCCACTTTATGCTACAGGTCAGAAATGCAAAGGAATTACCATCTTCAGGACTGAGCTCTTCAGTCTCCTCCCTATTGGTGTTTGCTACACTGATGCCTGTACCCTCTGCACATGACTCCTTGCTCACCCAGTGCTGTAATTTATACCATACTGCATCCAAAGGGCTACATTAAGAAAACAGTACTGTTGCCAAGCCCTGAAAAGCTGGGATGTGCTGGAAATATGTTGTCTCTGTAGCTTTAATCTGGCCCATTTGTAGAGGGTCTTTACAGCATGGCCACATACCACGTGTGCACACAGTCCTGACGCAGTTCGTACCGAGAATAGATGCTCAACAAGCGAGGAATTATTCAGTTTTGGGTTTCGTCTGGTTGTTCATGCACAGCACTCAGCTCTCTTCACTTCACACTTTTTGTGTGCTGCTCCAAGGCAAAAATGAAGGTGTCTTGCCACTGCAGACTGGGACACTTCTCCAACGAGCCTGAATTTATTTTCATAAAATCCTAGAGAGCTACGTTCACAACACCTCCGGTTTATAGCCGAAGAAAAGAGTTACAGAGAAGCTCTGGGCATTCAGTTCCAGAATCAGCCTACAGCTCCCTTTTAAAAAAATAAATAGCACCGAGCGGCATTTTAAATGTTTGACGTACAACTTCCCATGAGATCATCTGCAGCAGGAGCACTCGGCACTTCTGCAACTCAACCCTCACCCTGGGGACCCGGGAAATCAAGTCCCTCGCTGTGCATGAAAAGCAATTTACCCAGCTCCATACACGAGCCCCGCGGCAGAGGCAGAGCTGGAATTCCCGTCTCCTTAACCAGCACTTTCCCCTTGCTAATTTTCCACGACTTGCCTCACTCCCTTGCCTCCAAGTCCTGCGCCGTGCAGGGCTGAGGTCCTACACGTGGAGCCCCATCCTTCACTGAGCCACCTTGGCTGCTCTGGGTGAGCAGCAAGGGCAGGGGTGCCATGGAAAAAACCATATGTGATCCCGTAATTAGAAACGGCACCGTAATGTATACAGGGGGATGAATTAAGGTTGCAGAGGAATACTGTAAATTGGATGCACATTTCTTGTTCCATTTTACTGCCTTTTTTTCTTTTTTTTGCCCTCTCCCTTATTGGGCTTTGGCTGCGCTTCAGATTAAGCTCCTAATAAGGGCTGGAGTTGGACGACATTTTTCAGCCCATCAGATTGCAGCCTTCCAAGCCATTGAAATGAGATTCAAGCTGAACTTGAATTTTCAATAGTTTGGCCTAAAGGCAAGGGTGTTAACAACAGACCTGCCAACACCTTCTCTATGCGAAATGTCTGAAAACATGTCTACACATCAAATACTGCTCAGGCTCTGGTAGACAAAAGCCACAAAGCTAACATTTCAAATCCACCACTGAGTTGCTCGGCCAGTTCTCCTGGCAGTGAAGCTCATACATTTTCTCTGAAAATCCAGTGAACCTCTACATTCTCTCTAGGAAAAGGGGTTTTCCCCCACCAACCTGAAAACCCGCTGTAGTTTCATTGTGACAAGGCAAGGCAGGGGATAAGGAGAGGTCAGGGAAATCAGGTGGACCTACAGGAAGCAGAGACACACCAGTTCACCCAACACAGTCTACTCAATACATCAACAAGATTCAAGATACCCCACTGACATGCACAGGCTTTAACCAAGACCTCTGCCAGTATCCTGAACAGACTTTTGTCTGGGTTTTTTTAAACATTTAAGTATATTTTCTTGAGGATGCTTCAGCTTCCGTGCCACCAATTTCCAATTCACATTTCTAGCATGGTGGGTCTGAAGGACATCCATGGCTGTCTACTCTTGCCAGTGCTGGAGGCAACAGGGCAGTGAAGGGAAGGCACTCCTCTCCCTTTGATGAGAAACGATAAGAGAAAAGGAAGGATGGTTTCTTGAACTACATCCAAGGGAAAGTAACCCTGCTGGAGTGCCTGGCAGGGCATCAACAGAAATGGAAATTTCAGCCTTCAATGAAATAAAACTCGAGAAGGGGGTGGGAATATCGCGTAGGAGCCGAGGTGCCACTGATCCCACGGATTGTTTTACAAACTGCCGCTTCTCTCCAATGAAATCACATCCTCTGCAGAAAAATCATCTGATTCCAACCTCTTTTGGTGAGTAGAGTGTAAACAGAACGAAGAAGAGCTCATAACTGAGCAGAAAATGGGCTTGGATGGGCTGCAATGGGCAGGAGAGCAGAGGGACAGCAGGCAGACCACTGGGATTTTGCTCTTTTCTTTGGATGGTCACTGTGGGATCTTTGATCCCCACCAAGCAAACAAGGCTCTTCCAAGACAACAGGCAAGCGCTGGCCAAGCCGGTGAGGGGAAGGAGAGCACACGAGGGACAAGAGCATGGCAACTCCTGCAAAAAGGTCTGGACCTGATTAAATTTATTTTCTTTAGTAACACTTAGCTAAGCAAGGGGGGAAGAACCCTGCAGGGCTCTTCAGCAGCGCTTATCAGGGAAGCTGGAATGAGACTGTTCATTCAGCCGATGAGCCGAGCAGCAGCGGGGGCTGCTCACACCAATATCCATTTCTCTGTCGGGAGCTGCTTTCACCAACAGAAACAAGAAACACTGAAAATGTGCGAGTAAAGTGGCACTTTGAAATCAGAAGGTGTCTGGCAGCTCTGTGTCAGTGCCATGTACCCTCCAGGGGAATTACACACCAGTTCACCGTAGCTCAAAGCTCTGAACAAAGCAAATGCTTGAGTAATGGTGGAGAAAAAAAAACGAAGCGGCAAGAAAAGTGTTTGCCCAAGCTCATGTGAGGCAGGAGTTTTTCCTCTTCTACCTCTGTGGCACAGTGTGCAATCTGCTCAGCTACAGAAGAAATTTAATTTCTTTTTACAAAGTTCATGTTCTGGCCATGAGCCCACAGCACCAACACCCCACACATCACTGGTGAGCTCTGTCAGGTCTTCAGCTACTGCAAGGCTGATTATCATTATTTAACAAGTGGAGGAAAACGCTGGCACAGTTTGTTTGCCCCTCAACTCTATGTCAGCAGAGGGTCGGAGCAAACATCCACACGGGTGATGATTCCCACCCACACACCAATGCCTCCTCAGGGCCAGTGTGGCTTTTGCACAAGGCTGGTTTATCCTCAGGGCCAGCAAATGCCGTGTGAGAAGCTCACATAGATCAGCAAAGGCAAAACACAATCTGTAACTGTGCTTAATTGCTGGGGTAATTAAAAAGTAAAATACCAAACTAAATACCACAAGTCTGAGAATCTGCAAAGCACCACTTTCCTTCCTGGGAGCCGCCTCTCACAAATGACTTTCCCCACCAAGTACCACCTCCACGGGCCCAGACAGACCTTTGAGCAGATGACCAAAAAATGTCAGGAATTTTTCTACTCAATAGATTTTCTCTTCAGTGTGGCAGGATGAAAAGACCTTTCTCTTGAGCAATTGAGTGCTCCCCACAACAGAGCTGGCATGTTCTGAGCATTTGGTATTTCAATCCCAATTAAGCAAAATAGTAATTGCTGCACCTAAGGGTTTCTCAGCTCCCTAAGAGGAAACACTTTATACATACACAGATTTTCCTAGCTTCACCACTGCATACTTAAGGCATAGATTGAGGGATGAATCACAACTTCAAATTCTTCACTACTAAGCCTGGCAATCAACACTGCCCCTTTCTGGCAAAGGAACCCTAAAAATCTTCACCTGTGATGTCATCTGCTAACAGATTTATGTTCCTTGGGGTGCTCCTGTCCAGTGACTCCTTCACTGAGGAGGCAGCTGGGTAACAGGATTTGTTCTGGATAATCCCTGCTCTGGCTCTTGGGAGCCGAGGGGAGGAAACAGATGAAGATACTCCGGGCCAGAGATGGCATTTTTATAGAACTTATTCTCCCCCAGCCACGTGCCAGGTATAAATCCCATCTCCAGTCTCAAGCCCCGAGAAGGCAGCATCATGAAGACAGAAAGGAGGGCCAGAAACTCTGCATTTCCCCATCCAGATCCCAAACCTGTGAGTCCAGAAGGCAGGAGGCATCAAGCCTGGCCTGTCACTGTGTGTGAGGCACCCACCCTGTCCCCATGGTGTGAGGGGGACATTTCCCTAGGTAACCAGCTGTAGGGTAAGGACTGTCTCTTTCTCATGCTGTTGTCTGAACAGGGCCCAGCACAACAGACCCTGAACTGCCGGCAGGGCTGCAAGCTCTGCCTGGGGTTATTATTTTAATAATTAGAGGCATGGCCACAGACAGAGGTGGTATTTGGTGGCCTCTTAACCTAGAGACTTAGTGGGGTTTATGCAGATGACTCCACTTTTTCAGCTGTGAAGCCTGCAGCAAATCCCCATGGAGACAAACACCAAAACCAGGACACTGGATGTGGCTCAGTGCAAGGCCACTGCTTGGTCAGTCCCAGTCAAAAAACAACATAAAACGTGCAGGGCTCAGAGTGTGTTTAGTTTTTAAAAATAAGTAAAACGTGGAGCCTTCCTGCAAGTCAAATCTGGGCTGTCTGGAGCAAAGTGACTTTCCAGGTGAGGCACCACTCCCTGCTCCAGCCTGGTCCTCGTGGCTCTTTCCATCCATCCATCCATCCTCCTGCTTCTCCCACACTCACCATCCCACTGCAAGACAGGTCTTCCCAGCCTAGGAGGCTCTTCCCAACCTACCACATCCCCATCTTTCCACCTCAAGAGCCACTGGTCCCACACAGCCTGCAGGGACATGCCTGCAGGGAAAGGCAGGGACAGCCACCTACTCTTCTACTTCACAACATGGCAATTAACTGGTTTGGAAACTGCCTTTCTAGGCAAAAACGTGTCCTGGGAGCAACCAGGGAGGCAAACATCTACTTTGTGCACCACCTTAGAGACAAACACCTTTTGCCAATCGAGGCCCTGGATGCTCCTGTCATACACAATAATTAAACCATCAGTTGGGAGACACAGCGAATTAATGCGGACAGAGGTGCATAAGGAAATGAAATGGTTCCACTTCAATCCCCACAGCTGTACAAAACCTAAACCAGGTCAGACCCAATGAGGGAAAAAGCAAAAGACTTACAAGGATGCAAGATATCTCTCTTAACAGTCCCCTTTCCCAGAGAGAAAAGCAGAAAAACAAAGACAGAGCACCCAAGTGTGCACCAAGCCAGGATCAGGCTGGCACAGGGATAGAAAGGCATGGAGGGCATCGTTGTGCCACAGGCAGGAGCATACACAGGACAATCCTTTCTTGACCTTCAAGAAAGCACTCCAGTAGAGGTGGTCTACAGGTCTCTGAAGACAAGAGGGAGGCAAAATCACTGGTGCAGCAGCCCAGAGCATTTTCCATTCTTTTAAGAAAGAAAGGAGTCAAAGCTGTGCCATACGTTAGCACTTAAGCAGTGCCTACCCTCAGTTTCCCACCATCTGTACTACTCCCTGAAACTCCCCTTCTCATTTAATTTATTGCTGTGTGTCTCCGCCAAAATCAAAGACCTAAATATCAGCAATCTTGGTGGGAGGCATCCAGCTGCTCCGACTCCTTGTAGGAACAAACCCTATTTGTGCAAGCTTGCATTGAGAAATCCGGGCAGCAAATCTTCCTAGGAACAACTTCCCATGCTTTCGGATTAGCAGATCAAGCTGCAGGCATTTCCCCTTCTGTATCTGTGAAATCCAGCGCTTTAGGACACAAAACCGGGTCTTTTCTAACCCTGGAACGAACCGATTTTGGAAGCACAAGGCAGGACGGCGGCAGCAGCAGGGGGGGCAACAGCCGAGGCTGATCAGTGGTGGGCAGGGAAGCAGAGCACAGCCTGGGGGCCGTGTTCATGTGCTGTGTGGGGCTGGTGAGACGGGGCTTTTCTGGGGAGACTGGGGTGCTGGGACCTGGAAATCATGGCAGTGGAGGCAGCAAAGCCCGGCTCTGGTCACTCATCCAGTTTCCAGACCTCTCTCACCGCTGTTTCTGCCCATGGGATGAAGACAGCAGGAATTCCCTAATGAATGCAGCTATTTGCAAGTCTCTGAGCACAGAGATTACAGGGAAGAGCTCATTAAAAGCAGTTTGTAATGTCACAGCACAGGGACCTCTGTCCTGTAGCCACAAACCTCAATTAAAAAGGGAGCACCCTAAAAAATCAGTTTGCAGAGTCATCAGCCTCTGAGAAGCAAATAAGCATTGCTCCCTGCCCTCTTAAAGCCACAGATATCAGCTGATAAAAGAGGAGCAATCCTGCAAGCCAAACACCCAGGCAGTACTTGCACGGCAGGATTTGTAGCCTGGTGCCCTTTGATTTGCTCTGAGAGCGACAGAACAGTAGTCAAAAAAACATGAAGGGGAAGAATATTTCTAATGCCCTGGTGACCTGTCTGACACCGAAATCCCACCAGACCCAAGACTGTGCACAAAGACCACAGCACTGCTGCTGCTCAGACCCTGAGCTGTGCTTGGAGGGGCAAACAAGAGGGATGAGGGTCCCTCGGTGGGACTGGGGGCACCACTGACCTCAGTGACTCTTGGACTCACTTGGTTCTCAGGGGCTGAAACAGTCCCACAAAGGAGGTTTCATCTGCTTCACAGATCTGACAGCAGATCTGGAAACTGTCATCTCCTTCCCACGCCATCACACAGCTTGGCTCATTTGAAACCTATTTTACCCTGGCTCAGTTCAACTTGTCTTATTCCTCCACACAACAGCAGCAGCCAAGCAAAGAGCGGACAAACCAGGACCCATTTCACAACCAGGACCCCCAGCAAGCCCCAGGCAAGTGGATACTGAACTGCAACCACAACAGCACAGGCCACAACCAAAACTCTCCACTCACCCCTCCTGCCCAGCATGCAACCTCTTAACTAGCAGTGAGAAGGAGGGGATGGAGCCGAGATCCCTGACCACACTAGTAAGATCACTGTGTTTCTCCTTTATTTTTGGGAGAGGCAGAATAATCCTTTTGAACTATGGAAGTGGGGGAGAACCGACATCTGTTCAGATTCAACAGCTTGGGTCTCACTGCTGCAGCTCCAGCTCTCTCCCGGCGGGTGGGAAAGGTCTCTAGCTTTTATTCAAAGGCACTGCCCTCACGCAGGGCCTTTCAGCAGAGGATGGCAGAGCACCTCACAGACATTTAATTAAAACTTACAGCCCGCCCCGGTGAGGAAGGGATTATGAACAGGCCCCCAGCTCAGGCAGCAGCTCACCAGCACAAGCACCTCTTTCTCTGGCATGGTCAAGGCGTCCGGCTCAGCTGCAGGAGCGCAGCAGTCCCAGCTCCTCTGAGCTACTAAACACGCATCAAACAGCCCAGAGCCTTTGAAGAGCCATCAGAGCAGAGCGGAGAGACTGGGAGCACACTCCAACGGGATGGGTAGGGGCTCCTCTCCACCCACTGAGCCACAGCGAGGAGATGGGTTCAGCTTGTGCCGGAGACACACACCCCGTGGTTTGTTACCTCTCTGCAATTTAAATACTACACATTTCCAAAGCATGGAATTACTGGGGGCCAATTCATCCATCTAACAGCTCTGGGAGCTTCATAAAATGGAAAACCATCTTTTTTTTTTTTTCTTCTCTTTCTTTCCTTTTTTTTTTAATCCCCCTGCTTACCTATGAGGTGAGACTTTTGCTGGCTGAATCACATCTATTTTAAACAAAAGTAAGTTCAGACATCTGCCTTTGCACAGTGTCAGCTGCGAGAAATGAGCTAACATCCAGATGCAGTGGCATGTCAGGATTAGCCCAGGCTGGGGCAGGAATGCTTCCATGTATGGAAAAATATTGGAGCAGTGAAACCATAAGCTTGGAGCTGAGTGAAGTGAGAGGCCCTGTCAATGAAGTTGCAGGCTCAGGTTTAGAGGATTTAGCGGCTCAGATCCGCCATAAGATCCTCAGCACGAGGATTTATTTTACAATAAATTTCACACTTTTTCCAAAAGGGACTCCCACAGCAACGCTGTGAGACCTGAGGGTGAGATCCTACACCCTCCTGTTTGCTCTGGAAGCAGGATTCGGGCCGCTGGGTACCATTAACGCTCCCCACACCGGGCACGGGCTGGGGTGTTGATGGGGAGGTTCTGGCAAGTGCAAGGCTGCTGCTCGCCCATCCCTCAGCTGCTGCCTCCTGCACAGCAGGATTTATCAAAGCCAACTCGGAGCTGGCACAAGGGATGAAGCAGTGGCAGTTCAAAAGCAAATGCTGAGCTGGATCAGCTTGGTTGGGGAATCAGTGCGGGCTTCTGCCAACGTCACAGCAAGGGCAGCGACTGCCGAGGCACAGGGAGACAGACACTGAAGTATTCTCTTCAACTGGCCCGGCACAAATCAAGGGGGCTCATTTGTCAGCATCCTGAGTTAACACTAATGAAGTAATGGCTATGACTTCATCTCTCCAGTGGGAATCTCTTGGGAACAGGGGAGAACTAAAATTTCTCTCTCCTGCTCTCTCAGGCAGTTGCAATTTGTTTCAGTTGCCTTCTACTCTCTTCTGCAAACATTACTTAATTCTCACCTAGATTTTTAAATCCTTGCCCTGAAACATAAAACAATGTTCCCTTCTCAGCTGTCAAAGCCAAGACTCTCCGAGATCCCTCTCAGTGGGATCTGACTCCTTGTGCCAGCTGCCACCCACTCCCTGGGGTCCAACCCCGCTGAACCCCTGCTCGCAGCTGAGGATGCCACCAGCTATTTTTCATGGCTCAGACATGGAATAAAAATCTGGTAACTCTTGGAAAATTAATTTTAAATGGGACCTTTGCATCTTTTCTCCATTAAAATATTTTAAAGTCAGGTTGGATTCAACCACAATTGTGATGGCACCTATCACTCGGAGTGCATCCTTTATGAACCAGTGGTGTTTGGGCTCTGCCCACCTCCCCATGCAGGCAGGGACCCTGCACACCCCCACTACCCCATGCCTTGTCAGGGGATCCCACTGCTCTGTTTTGAGGCCAGAGGGGCTTGCTGAGCTCCAAACAGGGGCTTGATCAGATTGCAAACACTCGGCTAACACCCTGACGCAACCGAGCAGTCAGTCACTCACACTAAATAAAGACCACAAATTCTTTACATATTAATTGTTGGTTGCAATTGTTCACGGTGCTGAAAGGCAGACATGAGAGCATGCAGAAATTCCTGCATCTTTTTAGTTCCACCCTTCCATTAATTGGTGTGTGCTCCATGCCAAATCAATAAGACACTACATTTTCTTTGGAAAACCAGGATGATGAAAATGCGATCAGCTATCAGACAAGGCGCTCATGTTGTAATCTGAAACACTCGCATAATTCACTTTCCCACGAGAGAATTTAACATGTCTATTTGCTTACTTGTCAACTCATCCCACTCCCAGTTTCTCCACTGACCCCGTCTTTAATTTACAACGTAGAGATTTAACTCTAATTGTGTTTTTTTCCCTGCAGAGCATCAGCAGAGAAGCAGCGGTTCCAGCCAGCACAGAGGAAGCTGCTCTGCAAGGCAGTGCCAGGGAAAGCCCTCTCCCCGAAACACCCCTAGATCCCCCATCAGGGCTCCTACCCCAAGAACAGAGGGGAATTAATGTGCCCAAAGCCCAAGCTGTAAGGACTCCGAGCACCCTCCCCAGGCTGACAGTGCTCCCTCCTTTCCTAATCGTTATTATCTGGAGATGGCACGAGCACAAAGTGATCTGTCGAGAAAAACATTTCAAACCTATCGAGCATTACGCTGTGATGTGCCATGGAACCAGTTTAGAGAACGCACACAGCTATAAAGTCCTGATTATTCAGTATTCAACCCAGCCTGAAAGCTCAGGAGTCAGCTTGTTATTTGCTGAAAGCGGGGGGCCTGAAATTACCCGTGAATAGTTCAAAGCTGCAGTTAATTCAACATCTCGACTTTCAAAAGCACAAAAATCACAGATTCCTGGAGCGTGTAAGCTTTTTAAAAATTACAAACTACTAACTGTCAAATCAAAGCAGCATATAGAAATCCACATGGCTGATAAGACAAATAGTTGCATTTTAAAGAGTAATTAAATATCACTTTGGAATATTTTGCTTGGAACTTGTTTCCCTGATAAAAAATGGGGAGGGGAAGGAGGAGGAAGCAATCCACACACACACACCAATGAGCTTCTCATCAAGCAAATGCTCAGGCAAACGCTGCTCAAACTTGTTTTCTTGAATTTAGAGTTCAGCCTGCTGTATCACAGCCTCCCGTACCCTCTTAAGTTTCCCTATTTCCCTACATTTCACATCAAACTCTAGCAATAAGGTGGAGACAATCACTATGTTGAATCTGGATTGCTTGGGAGGAGAGTTGGGGCAAGAATCCCCCTGGTCTGGTCACCAAAAAGTGCAATATTTCCTGACTTGGCTTAGATTAAAACCATACCCCAACTTCCATGCTGGGAGCATGGCTGAAAAAAACAGGAATGCAAAACAGAGTTCTACCCAGATGCAATTCAGGAGAAGTGAAACCTTACCCCAGCCACACCAGCTAATCCCACCAAGCACCACTTTGAAACATTAAAAGTTTGTCCATGAGAAAGGATCAAAACGTTCCAAACCATCCTGGACTCGCCCAAAACCCGAATCTGCTAGCAATGAACTCACCACGGATTTCACACAAGCTCTCTCAGCACTGAGAAATACCTACAGGCAATGGTACAAAAGGATTGTCTGGAGTACTAAACAAGGAGACAGCTACTGCATTTCAAACTAAAACCACTTGAAGAAGCCACCATGTAAAGGCAACGCAAACCTGATGTCAGTTTTTGGAATGGGATGTGTAGAGCCCAGTCCAACACTCAGCCGTGTGTGATCAGCAAGAGCTCCCACTGCTTCTCCCCACCCTGGAGCTGGGAGAATTGGACAATGGAAAGATGTCCAAGCAGGCCCCCAAACGTGGGCAATTACCCACTGAAGGATGCAATAAACACCATAGCAGATGACACAGGTCAGCAAGACTTTTAAAATACTGAATCTGCCCCAGGGAGAGCACTTGGGCAGGCCACAGTTTGGACATACGGGGAAATCCAACCTCCAAGGACAACGGTGATGTTTTTGCAACACTAGCAGAACCAGGATAGTCCCCAGACTTGCTGTCTACTGACACGGGGATTTCACTGAAGGATTAGGTCCTGGCACAAGAGAGGATTGTTAATTGCACGGAGGATCACTGCAAAGCTGTGTAAAACATACACAGAAATAACGTGGAAAAGCGGCATCAACAACAACAAGAATTCAAAATGTTTTGGCTTCTGTGTCATCTGCACGATGTGGAAATACTGAATAGCTTATTCCTCAGTCATAATTGAAGTTCACTGTTGCACTTCTTCAAAATCAACACAGAAAAACGCTCCATTGTTCTGCACTCTCTTTTGTAAAGCTGCTACATGTTCAGCCTCTAAAGAATGCATTTTTGGAGAAGAGCTATGCACTGATTACTTTACAAAGCAAAGTTCCTTTGCTTAGTTCTGCAACCTGAGAGTAACAAATGAAATTGTCAACCGTGCATTTTTGAACGAACATTTTCATTTCAACATCTGGATTAAGATGCCACAATGAAAAACAGCACACAGGCTTCCCTCTGCTCCTTTCATACATCTCCCATTCTTACGTTTCAGAACCAGCGAGTTTCAAAGCAAACAAAGAATCAGTTGGTGCTGCTAATGCCTTGCTTCATACTCAATAGCCTGATGTCATGAGAAGACCATATTTTTCAAATCTACAGCTCCGCGAGCCAAAGATTTCATATACATTCCCACCCCAGAAACACAAAGTCAGGGATACAGCTGAAAGTGATTACCTAGATATTTTTATATGATGAAATTCAAAAGCTGCTTCAAGTGATTTACGAAATCTCCTGTTAGACAAATCCCACATCTGTGCTGACCACTCGCCTCCCAGATCTCAGCAGACAGATTTCAAACAGAAAAGTTCTGAGTCCCTGAATATCAGGGTGTACCTTAAACTCTAATCGAGGGCTTTAGGATTTTTCCTCCACAAAAAAAAAATTGTATACAGTCTAATTTAATGACATTTCTATCTCCTCCCCACTATTTCTTGCACAAACTCTACCCACAAAATTAGTACTTGGTGTCTTTTTAGGAGAGGCTCCAGTACATGATCTTTTTAAGCAAAGGGAAAGAAAACACCTTTTTCTTGAGAACGTGGGGGAGAAGAGAGAAATTAAAAAAAAAAAAAAAGAGTATTTGTTGTAAAAGGCTTCAAAGATATATTTGCAAACAAGCAAGAGTTTTGTCTCTTTTTACCCATCAACACCAAAACTACAAAATCCAAAACCACCAACTTGATCCTTTCCCCTCCTTTGGGTGAGACAGAACAAACATCTTCACACACGGGGAAACATCACATGCCTCTGTCACACCATTCAGCAAAAGACAAGTTACTAGGGAATGTGGGAGAAAATACAAACCCAACTTTCAGTATAAAGGAAAATCATTCTGTCCCAACTGAAGGGTTATTTACCAGCTCAAGCAAAGAGAGATCCTCACATTGTTTTCAGATACTTGACTGAATAATCACAGAAAAATAGCCAACATGTTTTGCATTTATTTAAATCCAGAACAGAAGTATCTCAGCCTTCCCAAGGCTGGGTTTGCCTTCCCAAGAAGAATCTGGTCAACACTCAAGCAGATGCTTAAATACAGCGGAGAGCAAACACAAAACAGGAGGCAAAGCACAAACCCTACACCACTCTGGCGCTGTGTGGATGCACCAAGCAAGCGTCAGTAGAAAACTCAAGATTAAAAAGAATGAGGAAGATGACTGGGCCAAGTAAAAACAAAAGCAAAGGCAAATAAAGAACAGCAAAAGATAAACTGCTGCTCTCCCAGTGCAGACCAGCTTACAGCTTTCTCTCCTCCAGCACCAACTCTCCTACACGGAGAAGTGTGAGAGGATCTACTCAACAAAGAACGTGGCCAATTTATTTTCTTTTTTAGCAAAGATGACCAAAACGTCCCACAGACCACAGCAGGACAGCACACTCTGCCCTCCTCCAACAGCCTGTGTGCCATAAGCCCTTGAAGAGCACCCAAATTCACACCGAGTGTAGGTGGACTCCGCAGCAGGGATGGTCTGGAGCTCACCAGGAGAAGTCTGGGATCCTTCCGACAGCAGGAAGGGAGATACCTCGTTGTGGGCGCTGGGGGACATCAGGGCATGTAGACAGATGGGGGCTGTTTACATTACTGAGGCTCCCAGTAGCAATCAGGAATTAAAGCTGTTATTAAATCAACCCTCCAGAACTTGAGCAGATGTTCATGCAAGCAGATAACAACGGGGTGACGTTAAACCAAAACCCCAAACGAACAGAGACGCGGGGCAACATCTCTCCCCCACGTTCTGCTCAGCGATGCCAGGCGCTATCGGAGGACAAATCAATTACCAGCAGCTACGTCGAGCTGCCCAAATCCGGGGCTGAACAGCTTAATTGAGGGACGTGTATCACGAGCTAAAGGCCTCCAATCTCATTTGGCACGTTACGGTTTTGTCCTTGAAAGAAAAACACCCAATAATAGGTCTGGCTGTGGCTCAGACGGAGGCATAATGCCATCCTCCTCATTAATCAAAGGCTTTCCCCACGTCCAGATGTTTGCTGACTTGTACTGCTTTCTTTTATTACTGGTTTGGAGACAGAAATTGCTGTATGCTAAAGTTACTCAAATTGAACTGGTTGTCCCTGGTAACTGCACCCCGGCATTATTGAGTTACTGAGGCATTCAACGAAGAGTGGCTGTTTGCTTTGACAATTCATACTACTTTTCCCAATAACCATGAGAGTAAGATGCTAATTTACTTTTAGGACTGTGGGAATTTTACTGCAAACCCAGAAAGGAGCCTGGTTGTTAGGATCTATCAACACTTGATGCCCGGGGTTTGGAAGAAGGAGAAATGTAGAAAAATGCAGAGTACACCAGAGAGAGAACGTGCACGATGACAAGTAGACATATTTTTCAATAATTCTGAGCAACAAAAGTGATGCTACAGCCAATACAGGACAGGAAGCCATCCTCTCTCCCCAAAGCTTTCATGACCTCAGTAGATAAAGTAACCAACCCACAACGGGAAGCGTTGGCTGGAAGGGACTTCTGGAACTCTTTGAGTCCTGGCATCACCCACATGAGACCCTGCTGGGCAGAGCTTCTCCCAGCCAAGCCCTGCAACCTCCAAGCCTCCTTCCACAGGCTCAGGGAGCTGAGAGCTCAGGGACACAGCTCTCAATGTTTCCAACCCTTTCGCTCTCTCTACTCTGCATCTATAATATCCCCTTCTTCCCATAAATCTATATAATTCACTGGGGTTTAGGAGTATCCCTTGGTGCAAAGGAACCATAACTCAAAAGCACTGCCTACATTCCTCTAATGCTTTTGTTTTTAAACAAATTAAGCCCGTGAGTTACTGAACATATGCTCGACATCCCCAGCTCTCCCTGGCATGTTTTTGAAAAATAGAAAGTTTGTGCTTTTCTGGAGAGTCAGGTCATTAACCCGACTATTTAAAAAATCAGCCTATTACACAAGGAAACTTCTAACTGCCTGAGCTGCAGGTTATAAATCTCCTGTTTAGAAATCTGATATCCTGACATAATTGCCCTTACAACTTACAAATAGGTTCTCTGTTATCCATAGATTAAGCTTCCTCCAAAGCCACATCACATCTGCTTAGTTTTGAAAATATACAGCACGAGCTTCAATTACTTTACACTCCACACAAAAATAATCCTGAATTTAACTCAGGGCTTCTTGGAATAAGGGTTTAAGACCCCATAATCTTTTTATTTCATGTTTTTTTCCAATCTAATAGATGGAAGCACTGGCCAGCATGTAAAATTAATGCCACCTTCCACTTCTACAATTTCCCAACCATTTAACTGCGTTGCAGTGGAATTTTTAAAGCAAATATGGCAAGCAGAAGTCCCACCATCTAAATAATCTAAAATGTTCAGTAGGGAAATGGTAAGCTACTAATTGGAACCACAGTCTTTTCATGTCCCTGTAGGAAGATGGTTTGGTTTTAAAGAAACCTGAATTAAACTGTAATTTCTCTGAAGGATGAAGCTTCTGTTACAGCTCCTCTGATTAGTGAAACTGATCTCAGATCCCAACCACTCGGGCAAGCTCCCAGTTAGAAGTGTCTGGACTTCAAAGGGGCAAACTGGGGCCCTTCGGCAGCATCATCATCCAGGTGCATGGCATTAAACACGTGTGAGCTTTTAACGAACCGGGGGCTTAGTGACAAAAAACTGCAGCAAGTGAGGCAAAAAAAAGCCAACTCCGAGTTTCACAGCTACGTCCCTTCTCAGCGGCAGGGACATCACTCAGTGCTGCCAGAGACAGCCAACTTTTCCTGAAACGACTCCTTTGCCTAAAGGAGAGAGCAAAGTGCTGGCAGAGCCGGGTTGGGAGACCCGTTCAGGAAGAAGTCATCCCTCTCATCCCAACACAGCCTCGCAACATCCGAGCACGGGGGATGCCTGAGAGGGTTCAGCCGCCCCTGACCCCACAGGTTACTGGCATTACCTCAATCCCACTGAAGCGGAGAACAAGCCTCACCAAAGCCAAACCAAAGCCTGCCCGCTGCTTCCACACCAGCAGCCACATTCCCTCGCTGGAAAGATGTTTAGAAATGGCACTGCGGGGCACCATCTTTTTAATTCTTGCCCAATTGCTTCCAGAGATTAGATTTGTAAAGAGGATTTTTTTTTTTTTTAACTACAAACGTCGCGAGCTCGTTGGGAACTGGAGGCTCAGCCTGTGCCTCCTAGTCCCTCACACCCCGCCCTGCCTGGGGTCTTAACAGCGCCTTTTGTCCATTATGTGTCTCTCTGATTAAACTCTCCAGATGAGAGGCTGTAACTGGCAGAATATTTGAACACACCGAGTGCGAAACGAGAGCAACGAACCCCATCCCACAAACTGGCCGGGCAGCTTCGCCAGCAGCTCCCGGCCGAGCCGGGCTCACTCGCTCCCCAACCACCGCGTGTCCTCCCACGGCTGGTGGAGGCCACAGCCCCTTTCCGTGCCCGGACCCACCCGGGAGCCCACGGGCACCGCGTCCCCAGCCCGCACCAAGCTCTGGTTCCCACCTGAGCGGTGCCGTGCCCCGCGCCCGGGCTCGCAGGAGCTGCTCCGCTCACGCCTCGCCCGCAGCCGCGCTCCCCTGCGGGACCCCTCGAGGCCAGCGGGTGCCACCACCCCCGACAAGCCACGACCCTCAGCCAGGGCTTCCTGCCCCCCACCCGTGCGGGACGGAGCCCGCGGGGCTCCCCCAGCGCTGCGGCTCCCGGGCCCCGCAGGAGCCCGGCGAGGCGCTGTCGCCCCGCGGGACAGCAGCCGACACCCCCTTCCCTGCTCCCGGGGGAACTTTCTGGAAGGCGCCCCCCGCCCCCAGACAAAGCCCCGGGCGCGCCCCCCGCCCGGCCGCGGGTCTCACCTTGCGGTGCTTGTCGGCGAAGGGCAGCGCCAGCCAGGGCATGGCCCGCACCGCCTCCTGCCACTGCTGCTGCTCCTGCTCGGCCGACACGAACACGATCTCCAGGCGCTGCCCGCCGGCCGCCGCCGCCTCCCCCCTGAAGCGCCCGTAGAAGGCGGCCAGGCTGGCGCCGAGCTGCGCGCAGGGGCCGCCGAGGCTGCAGCCGAAGTAGAGCCCCACCAGGGAGACCCCGCGGGCGGCCAGCGCCGACACGGCCACCTCCTCGCCGTCGGCGGCCACCAGCACCTCTCCCAGCAGGTCGGTGAGCGCGCCCGCCATCCCGCTCCGCTCCCGCACCGCTCCCGCCGCGCTCCGCGCCCGCCGCCCGAGCACGCGCCGCCCCGCCCCGCCAGGGGGCGCTGCTGCGCCGCGCGGCCCCGCGCCCGCCCCCGCCCCCGCCCCGGGCAGCGCCGCCCCGGACCGGCCCCGATCCCGGGAATGGGACCGATCCCGGGAATGGGACCGATCCCGGGAATGGGACCGATCCCGGGAATGGGGCCGCTTCCCTCTGCACCGCCCCGGACCGGCCCCGATCCCGGGAATGGGACCGATCCCGGGAATGGGGCCGCTTCCCTCTGCACCGCCCCGGACCGGCCCCGATCCCGGGAATGGGACCGATCCCGGGAATGGGACCGATCCTGGACTGGGACCGCTTCCCTCTGCACCGCTTCCCTCTGCACCGCCCCGGACCGGCCCCGATCCCGGACCGTTTCCCTCTGCACCGCTCCCAGGACCGCTTCCCTCTGCACCGCTCCCGGCCCCTCTCCCAGCGCCTAAAGCGGCTCCAAGGGATATGGAGACCGGCTTGGACAAGGGCATGGAGTGACAGGACAACGGGGAATGGTTTCCCACTGACAGAGGGCAGGGGTAGATTGGATACTGGGGAGAAATTCTCCCCTGTGAGGGTGGTGAGTTGTTGGCACAGGTTGCCCAGAGAAGCTGTGGATGCCCCATCCCTGGAAGCGAAGGCCAGGCTGGATGTGGCTCTGAGCAACCTGCTCTAGTGGAAGATCTCCCACCCCATAGTAGGAGGGTGGAACAATAATGTCCCTTCCAACCCAAACCGTGCTGTGACATCCCGCTGGCCCCATGTGGTGGTGAGGGTTGGACCAGCCCTCCCAAAACCCTCAGAACAAGTGTTTCCCTTCTTTATTTTCAAAATCAAACGTAAATACATGTTTACCCCTAACAAATGAGGGCAGAAAAACCTGCAAGCCAATGTAGAAATATAAAAGTAAATTGGGCTGTGTTGAGTTACACAGTCTGGCTGGCTGGAGTACAGAAATGAAATAAAGCAGAAATGGTGACATGCAAACCAGGCTGCAAAATGTATTTGCTCTTTGCAATCAAAGCCTGCAATCTGCAAGCCTGTGAAATTCACTGCAGGATCCTCACCTGCTTCCGACTGATGTCCGTGTGTCCACGCTGCAGGAGAGCCCCAAACCAGCCCACTGAAACCTTAATATCTACTGTAAAAAACACCTTTATTTTTAAAGCCCTTCCTTATTTGGCTTCTCGTGATGGTTGCTGCTTTCAGTTGTATTTAAAATCGTTGTGTAGCATCCAGAGCCATTAGGGGATGCTTTATAAATACAATTAATTATCATTATTATTATTATTGCAGCTTTACAATCCCTCTTTTCTTTTGCCAAGACCTGCTCCCTAGAGGTGGTTCAAAGCAAGAGGAGTTTTGTCTTGTTTTTATTTATCCTGCCTTATCTGCCTTAATTAAGTATCTGGGCTCTTCAGGGCAGGGAAGCTGTTTTTTAAGACTGTAGCCCCGAACTCGACCAACCCATGCAGCAAGATAAATATTCTGCTGTTGTAAAAATAATATTTACAACTGCAGTTAATATGTCTGGCCCCATCTTTAGTGAACAAAGCAGGAGGAAGATGCTCTGAAATACAGAACAAGTCAAAAGCATTTCTCTCTCTTAAGGAACAATGAAATAAAAAGCAGCTGTTATTACTGAACAAAATCACAAGGTGAGGTGTGACTGAACTGAGGTTACACCATGGTGAGTGGCTGAGTGCCTGCCTAGGTGCTGGTTCCACAGCAAAATCATGGCTTCAGGTTGCCCATTTGAGAACCAACTTGAGACATTGGTATTAGAAAGCCAACACCCCAGGGCTTTTAACAAGCAGTTTCTTGTCTATATAGTGCCCACCTGCAATTTTCTAACTCCTATTCCTTTTTTCTGTGTACTGTTTTTTTCATATTGCATCCCCTTCGACTAGTATATATTGCATTTTTCACTATTTAGCAAACATTCTTCCAAAGTATTTGCCAAATATTTGGCATATATTTGGACCATATTTGGCAAACATTGTGATTTCCCCCGGATTTTTAACAAACACCCGATGCCCATTAGGGTCTTGTCGGCACGGAAAGTTACGAATACTCACGGAACGAGGCAGGGTCAGAGTGCTGAGCCCGAGGGGCGGAGACAAGAACGGCTGGAAAAGGGGATCAGGATCTCCCCCCTCTCCGTCCCCTCCCGTCCTCGGTGCTGCTCCCGGTGCTGCGGGAGCGCCTGGAGGGACCTGCGGGGCTCCAGTGCCACCTGCCGGGGACACCGCGCACGAGCCACCCCGGGATGGGACCGAGGAGAAAAAGTGGCTCAGGGGGGACCTTATCGTGCTATAGAACTACCTGGAAACAGATTGTAGCCAGGTGTGTGGGGGGGTCTCTTCTCCCAGGTGACAAGTGATAGCACAAGAGGAAATGTCCCCGAGAGGTCTAGGTTGGGTATTTGGGAAAAATTCTTCACCAAAAGGGTTGTCCAGCCCTGGAACAGGCTGCCCAGGGCAGTGGTGGAGTCGCCATCCCTGGAAGTGTTCGAAAACCGCGTGGATGTGGCGCTCACAGACACGGGGTAACCTGGCAGTGCTGAGTTAATGGCTGGACTCGCTCTCAGAGGGCTTTTCCAAACTAAATGATTCTGTGATTCCGAGCTCATCAGGCTTTGTGGCTTCTGCCCAGCACCAATGACACCAAGCTGGGGGATATACACCCATCAGCTGATCCTATAGTGTGACACAAACAAAACCTAATTTGACTGCAAAAGGCTCTTTAGTGTTTAATTTAGCTGTATCCTGAATTCCACATTGCACGGAGGGGAGCGGATTTTCCATGGCATCTGGACACTAGCCAGCAGTAGGGTCTCTTAAAGGAAAGGGACACACTTCAAACAGTTCAGTGTTTGACATAAATCCATTGTGTCCTGACTATTTTCTTATTTGGTAGCTCTTAATCGCGACGGTTCCAGACATGGCGCATTTGTGGGGTTTATTTTAGTAGCAGGATGTTGGCTGCATTTCAGAATATGGACATACATATCCAGAGAAAGCCCAGGGTAGCCATCTTCTGGGAATCTGCAATAAAAAAAGGGCTAATCCTGCTCTGCAGATGGTGCAAGCCAACTGCAATCCTTCTGCTCTCAGCTGCTTTCTTCTGGATTCACATCAGCATCGCTGAGAACTGCACAGGGTCCCAGCTGCCAAAACCAGCTCCAGCAGGGCAAGCCATCTGCCTGCTCCAGCTGGTTTGGGGCCAGTCACACATTAACTCCTTTAAACAGGTCTGTGTTAAGGTGTCACCCTTCCAAAACGCTGCTCCAGATTCGCTGGAGGTCTAAAACAGCCGAGTTCAACGATGTTACACTCCGGTGGAATTTGACCCTTCAAATTCTTCTAACTGGTGTTGCAACCCTGTTAATATCCGGATTGCTGAGGGCAGCTTGTGCTACCTTTGACCCTCCTCATCGTCTGGGGGCTCCAGCAGATGAGCCCCACTGAATCCTGTCAGGCAGCTGGCAAGGTCCTTGTCGCTGACACAGGAAGAGAAGGGGTGAATGTGGGGCCATCCAGCGCCAGGGCAGGGCTCAGCCTGAGAGTTTGCACAGATCCACATCCCCCTTGGCAGCTCATAGGCCCATCTGAGAGGGGGCAGGCTGAGCCAGCACCCAGTCTGTCCTGCCAGTGATGAGGGAGGCCTCAGGGCACATCAGACCAGATCCTGGGGTGCCCATTCTCCTGCTTCCCAGCAAGATTGGGATTCACATGTCACTGCAGAAACACAAAACAGCACTTCTGAAAGCAAAGAGTTGGTTTCAAACAGCAGCAGCAAAACACAAGGAGAGGGATTTCAATCACAGCCCTTCTTGTGTGTGTTTGGCTCTCTGGGGACCAGCCCAGGACCTGGCTCTTGGGGCTGGGAGATAACATTTCTCCCCCGAGCCTGAAAAGATACGGCTTTTTATTTTCAAAGTCCTTTTTCCCGGGTCTCTGCCTGATTCTCTCCCCACTCTTTGCCAGCCAAGGGTATTGATCTCAGCAGGGTCACCAGTAAACTTCAAAGGGACTCACACTTGCACTGGTTGTTGAGGGACCATGAATGGCACCATCTGAGTCTTATCACTTCCCTCTGCCTCCAGAGGAGATAACGGCGCCTCAGGAACACTCTGGCCATCTCACAGCCGGGCTGGTGACAGTCACACCACCAGCCAGGACACACCGTTTGCTGATAACTACTTCTGTTTCTTCATAGCTGCCCCTGCAGCACCATCCCACAGGCAGCACAGGCTCTGGCACATGCATCCAACACCCACTGCTCTGCTGGCCACAGGGGAAGGAAGGACCATGGAGAGGAGCACTCTCTTGTCCTGAAACACCCCGATTTCATCATGGCACGTAAAATCAAAATGACTGTGGCTATGACTCACCACTACTACTATACAATTTTTCACGATGTCACATCATACCTGAAGGAACAAGGGGAAAAGTGAAACATTAACAAGATTTTACATTTCTAGCTGGTGACACAACAGTTATAAGGCACCAGGCCAGTATTTAAACAGTCGGAAAACCAAGCCCCACCTTCCACTGTAATTTTCCGTGCATTAGCAATAGATTTGGTTACAGCTACTTGGTTACAAGCACCTGCACTTAGGTAGAATTTCAATCCTGTAACAACCCAAGCTCCCACCCAAACCAAAAACTCCTTCTTGCCAGGTGATGGGCAAACACGGCCACGGCCACCCCAGCCCAGCCATTCCAATCTCCACACCAGCTGCACCACTGGGCACTGGCCTGCTGGCTGGGAATCCCTGGACTGGGGGACAATCCCAGGTCACCCTGCTCATGGGGTACTGGTGGGTGGATGGAGGAGAGGAGGAAGGTGCCCAGAGCCAGCTGCCCCCACTGTTACCACGATGCACGTGGCAGAGGGGACATTCCTTTGGTCTGGGAGCATCTGTGCTCAGATGTCCCTGCCTTTGAGAGACCCCTGTGTTGGAACTCACAGCCAGCACGTAGGGGGTCCTAAGCCATCACCCCCCCAAGGAGGTCCCCAGTCCATAGCCACCACCTGGGGGTCTCTGGACCTCTGGTGAATCCCTGGCCAACACGTGTGTGGTCTCCTCAGAGGGTCCCCATCCCACAGCCGATTAGCAGGAGAGCTGCAGATGTCGGTGAGCAAACAGGGGGGGGGCCTTCTCCCCGCGCAGCAGGTCCCCAAACCCCGCACCAACACAAACGGGAAGTCTCCAGCCCATGCTCCCCCTCACAGGAGTGTCCCCAACGCCCCCCAAAACCCCACGGAGCGCTCCGGCTCTGGCCAACACGTGTGTGTGTGTGTGGCGAGTCCCCATCCCCGCACACGTGGGCAGAGCGCGGCGGGTGTTTCTGTGTGTGTGCGTGTGTGGTGTGTCCCACTCCAGCTTCCCGGCCCTGAGCCGGATCACGGACATGACCCTACCGTGCCGTTCCATTCCGCGCCGAGCATCCCCCGCACCGCCCACAGCGCCGCGGCCCCGCGGGCGGGAGGCGGCCCCGCCCGTGCCCATAAGGCGGGCGGCGGGGCCGGGCGGGGCTGGCGGTCGGTCCATGGCGGCGGGGGTGGCCGTGCGGTGCCTGCGGGGCGCCCGGAGCCTCCTGCCCGCGGGCGCCCGACGGGAGTGCTGCGAGCTGGCCCGGCTGGCGGGGCCCGTGGTGAGAGCCGGGGCGGGGAGGGATGCGGGGGACACGCGCGGGGGACACGGTGCCCTCCCGCCGGAGGTGCTGGGCCGGGGGATCGCGGCGGGGGCTCGGCCACCCGGAGCCGGCTCCGCGACCGCGGATATGCCCTTCGCCCGCGACGGGGCCAACCTGGTCCCTCCGCGGCTGCTGCAGGCACAGCCAGGGTTAAACCGCCACCCTTCGTACCTTGGCTGGCGCCCAGATGCTTATTCTTCGCCCCAAGAGCTCCTGCTGCTGCCCGGCGTGGTCCGTGCTGCCCTGCGATACGGCTGTGGAAGAGGAGCGGTGGGCTCGGGGTGTAAGGGGGTTAAGCTGTTAAACTGCTGTGTGGAACGAGGCTACAGCCCCGGCACTGCCACGTTACCCTTGGGTGACAAGCAAATCTCTTTGCTTAGTGTCAGCTCCTTAGCCAGCCCTTGGAGCAGGCTCTGGGTGCAAAGGTACCTTATAACTCACTGTCCTGAAGTCCTCCCTGGACTGGAACTGGAGGTTGATGCACCCTTTGGAGGGAGATGCACCCTTGGGTAGTCAGCACAGACAGTGCTGAACACATTTTGCAGAGGCTTCTGCAAGGGGAAGCACGCACCAACAGCCCCGGTCTGAATCAACTGCACGTGAAGTTTTGTGCTTTTAACCTTCTGCTTTATCTGGTAAATAACTGCTAAACTTCTCAGAGACACCCTCCCTGACATCAAAGCACTGACTTGCTGAGATCAGTCAGCAGGGGAAGTACAGGCTGGTTTCAGTTTCTGTAGCTGAACACAAGCAGCCCCCTCGGTCCCCTCAACTGTCCCACCTGTGGCACAGCCTGTTCCTCCACGTGCACAGACAACCTCAAACCCAAACCTGCAGCTGCCGTTAGTTACTGATCATTTCATGTCAAACCCTGTGCTGGGATGGTCATGGAGGTACAAAACGGACCCTCCCGTGGGGATTACTCACAGCAGCAGGTCCAGCATGCCTGGGCCTGGCAGCAGGACTGCACCTGCAGGCAGCAGTGGGAGGTCTGCAGAGGAGAAGGGTTTGTTCTGCTCTTCCTCTGACCCCACAGAGCTGGTTCTCCAGCGGTGCTGGGCTCTTGGCTTGCCAGCTGCTGGGTGGGAAGCAGCACAAGCAGACCCTGGGCATGGTTTCCAGTTGTACCCACCCCTCAGTGGGTAAGAACATCTCTAACACCTACCATCTGGTTTGAGCTGTGCCACAACTCTGTGCCCTGGACGCCTGTAGAAGGGACATCCTCTTGCCAAGGGAAAATGACGTTTGGAGTGCAATCTCTGCGATGCACTTTGCTGTAGGCCCTGGAGAGGAACACACAGAATGGCCTTGGCGTATCTCCAGGAGGAGAGGATGTTGTGGTTTTGGAGGATAGTTTTCCACAGATGCACGCAAATGTGAAAAAAGCATTGGGACGTTTTATTTTTCCTCTCTCTGCAACCTTCATCCTGGGAAAGAGGATTTCTAGTGAAGCCGTTAAGCCTCCCGTAAATGAGGTCATCTGGCAGATTGGGTGTGTAACACCAAAATACTACAGGGCAGGTAGATGTTTGCTTTGAAACACAAAGCCACGGAGAGCCTGGGTGAGTCCCAGAGCTGCCTCCCACACCCCAGCAGTGTTGGCAAGCAGGGACAGGTTCCCAGGACAGCAGAGCCCTGGCCTGGAGGCATAGACCGAAACACCAGGAAACCTGGCTGTTCATAGGCCAGCTCCTGGGGGAGGGCTGATGTTCCACAAGCCCTAATGGGTCCTCATCTCACTGTTTCCTTCTCCTCTCATCCCAGTTCCTCTCCCAGCTGCTGGGGTTCCTGATCAGCGTGGTCAGCTCCATCTTCTGTGGCCACCTGGGGAAAGCTGAGCTGGATGCCGTGTCACTGGCTGTGTCCGTACGTATCACTCCAATTCCCCTCGGATTTAAAACACACAAATTAGGTATTACAAAAAAAAACCCACCTCAAACCTGTAGGAACGTATGTGTGAGGGCCCTGTGCATCAGCACAGCCTGATGCAACACAGACATCACACCCACCAAAATATTCTACCTTTTGCCCTGAGCACAGGCAGGAGAGGGGAGCTGAGCAGGCAGTGCTTGTGCCAGTGCAAGGCCAGCACCTGGGCTGGGAGCAGCACTGGTCCTTTAGATACTCACCCCTTCCTAGAGGATCCTTTTCCCCAGCAGAGGGGAGAAGAGTCTATTTAGTTAACAAGATTTGTTATTCTGAGAAATAGAGAAGGGCTGGAAACTTCCCAAAAACTTGTAGCAGAACTGTCTACCCACCCAGCTGGGAGGGACTCAGTGCTCTGGGCCAGAATCCCTGTCTCTCCTCCAGGTTATCAACGTGACAGGCACCTCCATCGGGTCTGGTTTAGCCTCAGCATGTGACACTCTGATGACCCAGGTCAGTGGCAGCTCCCCCTTTCCTGTGCCTGATGGTGATTACCTGGTGCTGTCTCGCCTCCTGTGCAGTGTGATCTGGGCACAAAGAGCAGGGGGGTGGCAGCTTCCAGACAGAACAGGGTTACAGACACCCTGGCTGGAGCCTGCTCCCTCCTTGGAGCTCCCTCAGGGAGCCCTGGGTCCCTTTGGGTAGCAAAGGGATGTGCAATCCACCTGAAGGCCAGTGACACCCAACCAGCCTGGCATTCACCGCTGCAGGATGTGGGAAATGCATTTAATCAGCCTGTTGTTGCCCTAAGAGTTTGCCCAGACCCTTTGGCTCCCTGAGACCCCCACCTTGGTCCTCTCTCTCCTCGCTCAGATGTATGGCAGCAAGAACCTGAAGCAGGTGGGCACCATCCTGCAGCGGGGCACCCTCATCCTGCTGCTGTGCTGCTTCCCTTGCTGGGCACTCTTCGTCAACACTGAGCAAATCCTCCTGCTCATCCGACAGGACCCCGAGGTCTCCAGGTCAGGGGTGAGATCCAGCCCTTCTGGATCGGGCTTTTTGCTGTGGGTGGGTTGCTCTGTAGTGTTGAAATCAAGCCTCTCTGGTGCTTGAGCACAACGCTGTTTGGCTTGGCTCTTGCTTTGCTGTAATACCAACTGGGGAAACAACTCTCTTTCCAGGTTAACTCAGGTCTACGTGATGATCTTCATTCCAGCACTTCCTGTAAGTCTCTGCTAAAGCTGTTAGAAGCTCTGTGTCCCTTAGTAACATGAAGGAAAGGAGGGAAGGCCTTTGCTGTGTGGCTCACAGGGCAGGTTTAGGGTTTTACAGTGTGTCCCTTGACTTTGTGCCTTAACAGATGTGCATTGGCCAGCAGCTGCTGGACCAGCAAACACGAGGTCTCTGATCTTCCTGTGCAAAGGCTTTTGCTGTGGCCACACAAGTGGTAGCGGATATTGGAACCAGGGGCTCCAGGCTCACTCTTAGCTCCAAAATGAAGGCTGGAGCTTGCTGTTCACACACAGCTGCTGGGCTCCAGCTGGTTACTCCGACTTCTCTAAGGCAGGGAACAGTATCCCTGTGGAATAAGGGTCTGTAGGTTTATCCTTTCTTCTAAGCTTTCCAAGCTTTCTCAGGCTGATGGGGAAGCATTGGAGATTTCCCATCTGGAGACTGATCTCTCTTCCCAGTGGGAATGGGAGATGTCTTCTGTTACACTTTTAGGTGCAGTGCTGGCAGGTGCCACACTTCAGACAGAGCACAGGAACGGGGTGTCGGGAAGGTGCTGGCTGGGGCACCCCAAGAAGGTGGTGGGGGGACTGGTCTGTCAGTGTTCAATGGTCTGATGATGAACTGAATCCTGACTCTTGCAGGCGGCGTTTCTGTACCAGCTGCTGACAAGATATTTACTAAGTCAGGTATTGTATAACCAGCCAGTTCTGGGCTGTACATTAAAGGTATTCCCAGGAACATGGATAAAGTTGGGGATCTGAGTTCATCCTGTTCTTGGGAGAGCTGGGCTGAGCATTGTGTGATGTATAGCCCCCCAGCTGGCCCTGGGAGAGCTCACAGGAACCACCCTTAGCTGGCTCCATTTCCCTATGGCTACTTCCCAACTCTGTTTTATGGGTTGCACCAGCTCCTAAGCCCTGCATGTCACCTTCTGCACGTCACCTGCATGTCTAACACAGCTCAGCCTTACCTGGAACAGGAGCTGGCTTTCTCCTTGGGCACTGCTGAAGTTCTCCCTTGTGTTTACTGGATGGGGCTTGGGCAGCACTGGGGAATCAAAGTCCAAAGTCCCTCCTTGGCTTCCAGGCGATCATTCTGCCTCAGGTGTTGACCGGGATTGCAGCCAACATCCTCAACGTGGCCATGAACGCCTTCTTCCTCTATGCACTGAAGCTGGGCATGGTGTAAGTGTGAGCAGGGGTGGTCACAGTCTCTCCCTGTGTGCTCAAGGCTGGGGGGGTGTCCTGGGTGCCCAGTTCTGCCACCCTCTGCCCCCAGACAACCAGCCTGCAAAGATGAGGCTGGAGGGAGCAAGGCTTGTGTGGTACAAGGCTTGAGCAAGACTCACTGGGTCTCTCCTGCTGTAGCTGAGGAGATTGGGAAGGATGTCACTTGTAACTTGCCTATCTCCCTCTGCAGGGGCTCTGCTTGGGCTAACACTGTTTCTCAGTACACCCAGGCCATCCTCCTCTTCCTTTACATGTGGTGGAAGAAGATCCATGTGAAGACCTGGGGAGGTACTGTTATAGTTTAATCCTTCAGAATACCAGTGTCTGACCCTGGGAATTTGGCACAGTCACCAGCATCTGACAAAGGGATTGTCATCCCCTCACAGTGGGAAGATGCTGAAGTCATGTCCTCAAGGCCTTTACTGTAGCTCCAAATACATTCTTGTTGAACATCCTGTCTCAGGAATGCAGCATGGCATAGCAGCAATCCTAGGCAGGTGTCCTGTGAGCTGCAGTGATGGTTGTCCTCTGAGACTGTCCAGAAGAGCATATGGTTCCCCTTTGGGGATGGAGAGGGAGAACATGTGTTCATTTTGCTTCACATCCTCGTTGCAGGTTGGAGCAGGGACTGCCTCCTGGACTGGGGCTCCTTCATCTGGCTGGCAGTGCCCAGCATGATCATGATGTGCATTGAGTGGTGGACCTTTGAGATTGGGGGCTTCTTGGCTGGTGAGTCCAAATCCTCTTTTTCCTGTGGTTCAACAGGCTGCCTTACAGCTGTACCTGCTCTGGTGGCTGCTTCTTGACTGTGTCCCCAGAGCTCCTCCTGCCAGCAGCTTCCTCACCTACAGGACCGGGTCTGCAGGACACTGCAGGTGTTCCCATCCCTTCAGTGGGAACCCTGTAGTCGCTGCCTCCTTGTCAGCAAACAAAGGAGGTGATGAATCTTTTGCAGGGCTGCTCAGTGTGGTGGAGCTGGGTGCACAATCCATCATCTACGAGCTCGCCTGTGCCGCCTACACGGTAAGAGCTGGGTGTAGGAAACCCCAAACAGCCTGGGAGCAGCCCCCAAACAGTGGCTCTGTGGTCAATCTGAGGTGGGAACAGGGGGCAGTACCAGGCAGGTGATGCCTCTCAGACCTGCCACAGCAGCTGCACATGCAGGGTGTGCTGCAGATGGAAAATCCCTTTACTGCAGCCGTGCCCAGTTTGTCCCAAATTCCCCTCTGGAGAAGAAAAAAATTGCTGCAGGCTCTGTTGTCACTGCAGGCTCTGCTGCCACTCACCTCCTCTTGTCTCCTGCTGCTCAGGTGCCTCTGGGCATCAGCGTGGCTGCGAGTGTCAGGGTGGGCAATGCCTTGGGATCGGGGGATGTGGTGCAAGCCAAGACCTCCTGCATCACTGCACTGCTGTGCACAGGTGAGCTCAGGTCCTGCAGAGGGGAATGAAGGGCAATTATCAGCAAATAGTTGAGTTCTCACAGGGCTGGGGACCCCCCATAGGAACCCAAACCCCACTTGTTTGGACCCCTCAGGCAAGGCAAGATCCTGACTGCTCTTTTCTGTTACGAGCCTGGTGCAAAAGCTTTGGTAGTTAAAACTGCAATTTAGCGTTCCGCCCTCCCCCTCCAGAAGGCAGAGGGAGTATCTGGGGAGAGCTTGAGGAAAACAGACTTGTCCTCTGCTGCAGTATCACTTGGAGGTCAGCCAAGTCCAATCCCCATCACACGAAGCCTTTGAGGTCTGGGCCTGGATTGGGAGCAGGACGTGCTGCCCTTGAAACAATGTGACTATTTCTTTTTCTTTTCAGGAGTTTTTGCTGTGCTGGTTGCAACCTTACTGGGAAGCCTAAGGGGTGTGGTGGGATACATCTACACCAATGACAAGTGCGTTAACAGCTTTCTCTCGAGTATTATCACCTTCTTGGAAGGTGTTATTTATATCCCAGAAGCTGCTGACAGATAAGAGTTCATAAACCCCCACCTGGCAAACATGTTCCCAAAGGTTCCTTCCCGTTGCTTGGAAGCACAGAGGTTTCTGACACTGGGGCACTACCCTGGTAGCAGGCTGGGATCAGGGAACTGGGATCAGCCTTCGCAGCTGGCTGAGGGAGATATGTGGGAACCTTGGTGCTGCTTGCCCTGATCACTACATACATCTTCCCAACAGGGAGATCATTAACTTGGTGTCCAAAGTGATGATCATTTTTGGTCCGTTCCACTTGTTTGATGCGACAGCAGTGAGTATTCCAGCGTGTGGAGTGATTCCTCCCTGCAGGCTGGGGTGCCGTGGAGGGTGCAAAGCTGCCTGTAGCTCACTCTTGACCTGTTAAAGTGATGCAGAGAAACCAACTGATAAGCTGTCAAAGCAGCTGATTGTGGTACCTCGGTGTCCCCTGTGCTTGTAGTTGTCCCTTGGCATCGCTGCAAACAGCCCAGTTTTTCCTCCTCTTTTCCCCTGGCAAGGCTCCAGATTTTTACTGTCTTATCAAAGCAGCACAAGTGAGCAGCTGGGTGTTCAGAGATATTGTGTGCTCCCAGCATACTGGCAGTGCTCATAAACTCATTAGGTAGTAATTTTGACCTGTTTCCTCCTGTTGTGTCCTGGGGAGAGGGACCTGGGCAGCATGGGAAGCTCTG